>NC_056746.1:1325831275-1326078775 GCF_019279795.1 Protopterus annectens
CCTATAAGAGAGATGGCAGGGTACAAGGTTGGTATCCTTTTTATTGCCATTAAGGCACACTGCTTAATAATATCCCTAGTGTCTAGTGAGCCCCCCAACTCTTGCTATTTGTAAGTGCCATTCAGGCAGATGTTTAAAGAGTTTTCCATAGTGGCTACTGGCTCTCCCAGCCCCTAATCTCAGTTCTGTTTAACCTCCATTCAGGAACAAGTTTAAATAGGCATCCCCGGTGGCTATTGGTTTCTGCCATCCATGATCCCTGTTCCATTTAAGTGCTGTTCAGGCATGAGTTTAAAGAGTTTTTCTTGGTGGTGTGTGCCCCTCCCCCCAACCCAGTGTTGAAGGCTTTGCTCATTAGTCCAGGAGTGTGTAGAAATGTAACAACCATTTCATCCCACTCACCTACACACATGCACAACACACACACACACACACACACACACACACACACACACACACACACACACACACACACACACACACACTAACACTATCTTACCACTAAACTCTCCAGCACTTACCTCTTCTGTGATGGTCGAATACAACCTTTTGGGTGTGTTAATTACAATGTGTAGCAAGAATGGACATGCCACTTTATACAGCCGAGTGATTTTCTGAATCAATCAACTAAAAAAATGTCTTCCAGTAGGCAATCCTAGGGGAGAACACATAGTTAATTAACATGTGCTTCTCCCACAGAATGCCTTGTTATCCTCCAGCATGGCTGAGGAGACATTGCAGTACAGTGTTACACATCTTTATGTAAAAACACTGCGGTAGGGTTGTCTATGAGTTTGACAAAGTTACCATGAATGAATTTGGTTCCACATGTCCCATTTAATACTGATTTGAAAAAAAAAATTGCATTATACACATACAAAATATGTGACTCCTGAAATGATAGTAAACCCACCCAAGTCAATCTCTTAAAATTAAAATATTTTTTTAAATGAAAAATAATTTACAAAACATAAATCATATACTAGCTATAACCACAACATGCCAAAATAAAAATGACATTAGCAGAAAAACTCATTTCTGTCTAGAGTTAAAAGTAAGGAGCTGCTGATCCACAAACAAGATGCCCACTTACAGCAAGAACTCAAACAAAA
Organism: Protopterus annectens; assembly: GCF_019279795.1. NCBI lineage: Eukaryota > Metazoa > Chordata > Ceratodontiformes > Protopteridae > Protopterus > Protopterus annectens. The sequence goes on from NC_056746.1 coordinate 1,325,832,388, forward strand.
TAGCCACTTACAGCAAGAACTCCTTTACTTTCATGATATTTTCTGATGTAATGAAGGAGAAGTAAGGTGGTGATGTGGGGTAAATGTAGTTACATATGTGCAAAGCATAGATCTTTCTAGAATGGCAATGTCAGTTAGCAGAGGCTAGAATGGAAGGCAAAATTGACAAAAATACTTGGGCATTTGCATAGTATAACAGAGGAAATGAGAGTAATCCACAGACAACTTCATGAAGTGAGGAAGTATATAGCTGTCTCTAAAACACTGGTATTAACTGTTACCAGCCAGGTTGAATCATTGCAAAAGTTAACTTAATTTGGGAGTTCAGGATTTAAAACAAATAGTGGATGACTTAATAGCAAAATGTGTTGACTTAGGGAAGCCGTAGAGAGAACTTTCTGAATGTTGCACCTTGAGACCAGAAGGAGAATACCCAGTTTGTTCATGTGCACCCTTATGGGTACAGTAAAATAGGTGCTGAAGTTAGACTGCATTCCAGAAATGCATGTCGAATGGCAGGGAAATGGGTTAATATATTGGAAGATTTTCTCAGGCTGAGCTACTTCAGACATAATTCGTAATACTGATTGTTATCTCAGTCTTCATACGTAAACTGCTTGGCCCATATAAAACACCCCGCTCCATTTCTCCTTGTGACATTCCAGTTTTTGAAAGGCTGTGTATAGCTGGTGGAAAATGATGGACCTGGCATTGTGGAATTTAAAGAAGGGGCAGTGACAGGGATGGACTACACAGTAGTGCTAGAAGTGTCTTGAATGGACTCAGTTTACTGGATAGACAATGTTAAAGAAGCTTTTTGCATCTATGAAAAGGTATGGGGTAAGCTGAAATGGTGGCTTCAGTTTGAAATGAAAGATTTAGTCTTGTCAGATAAAATAGCCAGCAGTGTGCTACCAAATAAACAGTCAAATGATTCAAGCTAAGAGGATATTCAGGTGGTGGAGGAATCAAATTGCTAGAGTTGGGGAAGCAAGAGTGGAGATAAATGAATTCCAGCTTATTCAGAAAGGTGTTACTGTAAGATCACATCTTCATATGGATGGCTCAGGAAACTTGCCCTCTGAATCAATGAAGGGAATGGGGGTCATGTAAATGCTACTGAAAACATGTCCGAGATGTAGAGTTAAGGAAGCGGCAAAAAAGTGTTACAAACATGTCCACTGAGAAGAAAAAAACTAACTCTGAAGGACTTCAGGTGGCCTATTAGTCCTTGAAGAATTTTGGGAGGAAGAGGTAGTGACAAAGGGGAGACTGGAGAATGATAAAGAAACCAGGAATAACTTCAGAGACCACCACTGAAATGATTTCTTCTCAAGGGGTTGAATGGACAGATGGAGCAGAACTGTTAGATGTGGCTTTGACCTTAAATAATGAGATCCTGTTAGCTGATAAGAAATGAGCAGGTAATTAAGAATGATTCATGACCTTTGGAGTTCAAAAGGTAGATGCCAACATTCATTGAGCAAGATATGTCAAACAGTTAATCATGTAGGTAATTAAAGAGATGTCTTAAATAGGATAAGTATTGACATTTTAAGTGTATTGACTGCATAAATGGCTCATGCTTCAATTCTGCTTTTAAATATGAACAGTTATACTTGCAATTGGCTGCTGTAGATAAGAAGAGGAGGATGGATCATATAAAGTTAAAAAGAGAAGTGATTGACAGGCTGTGGGAATAGGCTGTATGCACTGTTATTAAATACTTGTTTTTATTTCAGCACTCCAACAGTTGGAAATCTAAATAAGGACTTTTGGATATGCTGTAGGTTCATAGATTAATACTAGATTAGCTGCCTTTATGGGTCATTTCAAGCCTAGCCAATTACTCCATGTGAGAATTAAACCCTGCAGTTTGTGTTTGTAAGGTAAACACCTTAACATTATGGCAACCTTCCACCCTGTAGTTTAATTGTAACTGGTAAGTATCCAATAACAGAAAAAGATGTCTTTGTTGGCCTTATAAAAGTAAGAGAAGAGTTCTGGACAATGCTGAAATCAGCTAATGTGGCAAAATGATGTAACTGCATTGAAACAAAGTAATACGAATGAACTGTTTTGATATTGGGAAACCATGACATTTGTGAGTTAATGGACATGATGTTTGTGGAAACAGCAGTATGTTGTAAGTGCTTTTTAACTGGTATTACCTTTTAAAAGGGTACGCATTTAAAGTGTTTAATATATTGCAATAAAATATCTTGCTGCCAGTAATGTGGGATGATAAAAGATGTTCTAAAAATGAACATTGCAGTGGTGGAGGTCTAAAAATGAACATTGCAGTGGTGGAGGATATTGAGATTATGTATGCCAGCTTGGTGTTGGCAAGGAGAACTGGGTCTTTTTGTTCAACCTCGGGATGTCTACAGTAGAACAGTCACTGTGCCTCCTCTACACAAGGGTAGTTCCTCAAGAGACCCAGTTAATTACTGGCCCATCAGCATTACCAGACCTATATGCAAATTTATGGAACATATCAAAGCAGAGCTTATTTATGCACACAGACAACTTAATAGATCTACATACAACAGTTTGGTTTGGTGAAGGGTAGGTTATCCTGTCTACTGAACCTGACAAACTTCTTTGAAAAACGTACAGAGGCTGTGGACAGTGGCCATTCTGTGCATGCTGCTTATTTTGACATGGCCAAGGCTTTTGACATTATCCCCCATACTGGGTGAATGGGTGAGTGTGTCCTTGATTGTGTACTGGTAAGGTGGGGGCTGTGTGTGTGTGTGTGTGTGTGTGTGTGTGTGCGTGTGTGTGTGTGTGTGTGTGTGTGTGTGTGTGTGTGTGTGTGTGTGTGTGTGTGTGTGTGTGTGTGTGTGTGTGTGTGTGTGTGTGTGTGTGTGTGTGTGTGTGTGTGTGTGTGTGTGTGTGTGTGTGTGTGTGTGTGTGTGTGTGTGTGTGTGTGTGTGTGTGTGTGTGTGTGTGTGTGTGTGTGTGTGTGTGTGTGTGTGTGTGTGTGTGTGTGTGTGTGTGTGTGTGTGTGTGTGCGTGTGTGTGTGTGTGTGTGTGTGCATAACAGTGCAGCGTCATGCCTCATAACAATCCTGGATGGGCATTATTTACACAGTAATATACACCCTGGAGGGCATTATTGCTTGCATAACAAATAATAGAACAAAATTTTGCATCATGAAAGAAGTGGGACAGAAGGAACACTAGAGACAAGGGATACTATATAGTGTGCACTAAATGTTGTGTCTTTCGGCTTATCCCGGTTAGGGCTTGCCACAACGGAACTCCCGTCCGCTAATGTTTGATAGTGGATTTTTACATGCCGAGTTACCAGCCCTGACGCACAACCTTCAACAAAGGCACGCTCATTCATGCATGCCTCCACACAGAAGATGCTCTAGTTGAGAATCGAACAGGACAACGTCTAGCTGTAAGGTGACAATGCTTTCGCAGCACCATTACAATTCAGTTCAAACATTGTGCTTTCAGCACTGATGCACAGCATGGTAGTCATCAGAATCACAATTAGTACCAGGGAGGATTCTAAAATAATGTCTGAGTCTTTAAAACTAAATAAATACATAAAGTTGTTAACAGTTTCCAAACATGAACACTTAGCTTGTCACAAAGCAGCCAGTACCCAGTGTACTAACTCAGGAGTCAGTGTAACCGAATTTTTGTAACTTATAAGAAGTATGAAACTCAAAGGTGTGGCATTACCCACTGATTACACCAACCTGGGAGTTACGAGGAACAAGGCAGGTATAAGACGCAGCAACAGAAGTGCCTTGTAAAATCAGGGACAGTTGAGGGAGATGGGGGCTTTCCACTGGGGGGGGGGGTCAGGACAAAGCTAGAGACAACAGTAGATGACACCTGGGAGAATTTTTAAATTACTACTTGGACTCACTTATAAATGGTTACTAGACCAACAGGTCTGACATCACCTTGCACTTTATGAACAAAAAGGTGAATGAAACTCTTAAAGTCTGGGATTATTAACTGACTGTAAGGGTCTGTGGTTTGGGAGGACAGGAACAAAAATAAGAAGAGATACTGAGGACATTCTGTCAACTCAAGGCAGGTAGGAGGTATGTCAGTATGTGTGTGTGTGTGTGTGTGTGTGTGTGTGTGTGTGTGTGTGTGTGTGTGTGTGTGTGTGTGTGTGTGCACGTGCGTCTGTTTGAATGTGTGCATGAGTGAGGGAGAGTGAATGCGGGGGGTGTCTGTACTGATGCAGTGTATGAGCTGCCTGGGTTAAATACTACAAGAAAAAGCTGATCTGCACTCACAGCATTAATAGAGAATCAAAGACATTCAAAGTAGCTGATTATTTTGGTTATCATGTCTCTGCACCACAAATTACTGCACTGTGTGAGCAGCCCCTTTTGGCTGCAGCAGCTTTTGCCCCTAGCAACGGCAGTTGGGTTCTTTCTGAATTACTGGGAAAATGACAAACCTTTGTTTAACAACTTTAAATCATCACAATTAACACAACCATTGGACACACTAATAGCCAAACTATTAATGTCCTTATGACAGTGCTTTAGATTTTTGGCCAAAATGTTCTGGAAGTCACAAACAATGTCTCTGCCCATGTCAGTGTTTCTGCCCCCATTCGCAAGACCTTCCTTGATTCTCTAAAAGGGGCATTCTCTTGGCAGACTGCGTGAAAATTAAATAAATACCAATCTCATATCCAGAGCCCACTTCAATATTAGTAAAGGAAGATTCACTTTCAGTTGTAAAAGAGTCAGAAAAAGAGGAATTTGGATGTCTCAGTATAAACTTCACACCACTCTTCTGCCTGCTTCTTTTACATTTTAAATACAAACTTTAGCCTGTAGTTCCCAGATCAAATCTAACATCCCTTTGTTTTTTTCTCCCTCCAAGTAAATCTATGTCCAGCTTGATATAAATCCATATTGCAGGTATATTTGTGCATGTATTATTTCTCCATTCATTATTCAATTTGTTAATAAAACATTATATTATTTCTTCTTATTATTAGCAAATTTCTTTGCCAAGTTTAATATTCAGTCACTTCCCTAGTGTACTTAATCACCTGATGATCATCCTTTGTCTTCAGCTATTTTGAGATAAAATTAAAGCAGACTTATAAACAACCTTTATTTTGGGTCAAAGACTTCCAGATGAAAATTAAAGGGACAATCCGAATCTGCCAAGTTCAGAGGTGAGCAAAGATCCTGAATATCTAGGCATCTGGATCTGTCGGCATCCACTTCCAGGAAGACGTGGTCAATTACAAAAACTCCTGAATGATTACTGAAAAGACTAGTGAGGCATAGAAAGGACCAGCTCCATCTGACTAAGGTGCATGCAAGGCAGATGCTGTAATATTCCTTGTAGAACTCTGAGTATTATTTACACGTGAAGTTAGCACACAAGTCAAAGAAAATGTATCACGCAGAAAATAATGCTCCTTTGAAAAATGACACACTTGATTGCAAGATGATGACTTCTTTCTCAGTGACTTCATTATTTGCAAATTAACAAGCACTATGAGAAATCAAACCTTTTCATTAAATTTCGAATAGAAATAGACTTAGAATTATTGATATTTCCATTCTTATATATGCTAAAAAGGATTATTTTTTATTTATGTATTTTTTTTATTTTTACTGAATAACCAGATATTTAAACATTGTATGCAAATATTGCAGCTTTTCTTGCTTTAATGACTTGCTGCTGTCAGCATTAATTTTCTTGCTATCTGGTACTTAGCATGCTTTTATATTCTTACACCTCTACCAGTGAAAAGCACAAGTATAATTGTACTTATCCAGTTAGCAAATTGGCATATAAATAAAGCCCCCTTGAGGCACTGTTTGGACTTGTCTTAAATAATATCATTATGAATACATATATTGACACCAGTACTGTGGAACAGACTGCCCATCCACATAAAATAAATTTATCAGTGTCAATATTCAAGTGCAACTTACTGTACACCTGTAGATTGGAAGCAGAAAATATACCCCAGGATCACCTTCATGTACTTCTAATGGGCAGATGCATCTGCTAAATCTGTTATTCCATGTATGGGTCCCCTCAGATTATCTATGGTATGATCCCAATTATTCTCATTAGGAGTAATATATAATTGTTGACCATGGGATGGTTAAGGACAATCTATAACCAAATGGTAGAGATTATTTCAAGCATAAAAAGAGAAACTGTACTGGCATAACATGGCTACAAGGGAAGCTAGCCTAGTACTTACCCATGAGCCTATAAGGTATTACATATTATAGGTGCTCTCAGTTTGATGACATGAGATGTGAATTATTTGAATACATTTTAAATAATGTGTCAGCTATGTGGCACATTTTGTACATTATTATACAAAGCTGAAAAAAAATGTTTGAAAATACCTTCTCATCTTGGATGTGCGTGTGTGTGTGTGTGTGTGTGTGTGTGTGTGTGTGTGTGTGTATATATATATATATATATATATATATATGTTATACATTGCTTGCCCTTCATGTTTGGAATGGACTTGCTTATTTCCATATAATCTACCGCATTCACAACTGTTTTGTTAAAACCACATTTAATTCTTCATAATGTGTTCCTCTGTGCATGTTGTTCATTGTTCTAATATATTACTGTTCCATCAAGAAACAACTCTGAAGAAAATAGAGAACAGACATGGGTGTCATAAAGTGACTCAGAACCTCATTAACTGGGTGAACAGAAGACTCTTCCAGAAAATACAGCTATCCTATAGGAAGAGTAACATCTATGCCTCTATAAAGGTAAAATAGCAAACTTTCAATTCTTACAAAGATAATTAGTACAGCTCTCTGTAAGCATGTAGAATATCAATGTTCACTCTTTCCCAGTAAAGCCAGTGGTAATGAACAAGCAAAAAAAATGAATATGAGAATGTAGTGAAACTAAATCATCTTGTAAGATATCCTCTCAGAATTATAATCATGTTCTAATAAAGTAACCAAAATGACTCTGCTTACGTTTCATAAAAACTGCTGATTAAATAGCAATGTTGCCTTTGGAATGTTTGAATAGTTGTTCTAGAATTCTCTTAAAACTTTTAGCCACTCACAAAACAAAACAACCTTTACATTTCTTGTTGCCTAAACAGCAGATAAATAAATAAGACAAAACTTAAGGCTGTGATATTGAAGCTGGTGTCAGAATGCTTGTTGAGTACAAATTAAATACTGTTGATTATATTTGCTAAAGTTGCATGCCTGCTCATAATCATTACGTGATCATCTAGCCATAACATTTGTTGAATATTACACGTCTTTTTAGGTCTTGCTGATTTATATCAGGTTTTCAGCACCAAAACACAAGTACTGCATTCAAATATGTATATGAATGCAAATAAGACAGCTGTATTGCCAACGTTACCTGTGCTAGTAACATGTCTCGTCAGGCAAATTTCATGTGCAAAAAGACAAAGAGCTGAGTGTAGTGATCCTTTACAAGGTGCCTTGAGGTCAGGGTAACCTTTCTCATACTAAAAATTGACATACACTGAAATCAGTTATTATCACTTGCACTTGTACAACTATTGGAGTGTTACCACCATTTTTCTTAGATTTCTACCTCTTCACTAGCATGATGTTGTCAGTGCAACACAAATGTCGGAAAGCAGCAAATCTGTTCATGACAGCATTGATTGTTAACATAACACTTACCAGTAGGGGGAATTCAGAGGAGCAGCAATCTAGTGATGCTGGAAAAGGTGAAAAAGAAAGCTACTCACAATGGCATTTTCCCAGGAGCAGTATGTGATCTTTACAAAGCCTGAATAACTGTCAACACAAACAGGAAAAGAGGGATAACATTATTAATAAAATTGAGCTGCATTAGAAGAGCAGGACAGAGTTGTACACAACCTACAGAAAGTAAAAGAAAACAGTAATTGAGGAAATTACCTCTATATATGATAAAGTGGAGAAAAGAGACAGTGTTACACAGTGATGGCACTGGAGATTGACTGATAAATAACTCTGATTCATTGACAACAACACACCAACACCGTAGTTATTAAAGTTTACTAAGAAACCCTTCAATTACACTTTACCAATAGATGTTTTATAAGAATTTTTGGATTGTAAGAAACAATTGTAGAGTCTGTAACTACAAAACGTTAACATTTTCCTTAGTAGGAATAGTTAAATGAGCAGTACATTTTGCTGATAACTTTTCTAGAATATTCTTAGTTTACCTGTGGCAGTTGGCAAAGTTTGCGAATGAAGAGATGAGGTCTGCAAGTCTGAAAACCGCCCACTATGAGCACTCCACAGAGATCGCCAATTCCTTATGGGATGGAAAACCCCAGAACAACATCATTTATTTCTAGAATGATGAAACTAGAATGAAACTGGAGGCACGCCCTTTATGGCTGCTGGATTCTCATGTGATTGGAAGATCTTACAATAGCATAGAGAGCAAAGGAAACTTAATCAGATCTGGGACTGACTCTCCCACAATGATCATTAAATCCTTATGAGACTGAAAAGTCTCAGAATTTCTCCTGGAATGATGGAGAACATAAACTACTCTGTAAGGTTAAGGGGGAGTAGGAAGAACTTAAATGAAGCTTTACCCCCTGACTAGCACTGACTCTCCAATCGATAAATAACTTTGATTCATTGCTGACAAGATACAAACACTGTAGTTATTAAAGTTTACTAAGAAATTCTTTGATAACACTTTGCCAATAACTACTGTAGAAAAATAGGTGGTAGTCAGTTGTAACTCCAACTTGAGCTAAATAGAAATCCTTACTTCCTGAATGGAAGGTAACGTAACTGCCAGCAGTTTGGATGTTGCTTTGTTATGTATCAGTTCTGTGTAAAAACATGAAGTTGAGTTTGTGACAGTCTGCATGTAGGCTAAGACACAAAATGCAGTTAGAACTAGTTTAATCTGGATACTGTCATTTTGCATAAAGTCTCTTTTTGTATGATCATCATATCACTGTAATACTCTAGACGGAGCTGCAGTTACCATAATGAACATACGTTGTGTGGCTTACATTATTAATTGAGAAAACTAGAAACTACAGACATTTAAGCATTAATACATTATGGGGAATGCAGTCTTACTTTTTCATAGTATCCATTAGTGACTTGGCAGCAAAATTGAAAAGCTGACCATTCCATACTGCTACTACATTAAATAGCCTTTGTGGATTGTCCATTTCAGCTATTTTTTTTTCTTTTTGGAATTATCTCTGGAAGACAAATTGCAGGTTGGGCACACATTAGAAGAGGTATAAAGACTAAACATAATTGATTCAAATAATTAAATCAGTTCCTGGTACATTGTGATAAACAGCAACTTAAAGAAATAGATTTTAAGACCTTAACCTGAGCTTTATATAGAAATATAATTAGAGATAAACATTCAGAGACATGAATAAGATAATGAGGGATATACCTTCAGACAAAAATGTTAAAACAAGAAGTTAGATAGAATAGTTGGGTAGATAGACCACGGATGTTGGAAAATATATCAAAAATACTTTCTCAGTGAAAACACTAATCTTCGTTGTAATCTGAACCAGTGTATAAAGTTCATGGATATGTGCTGCTTGGATAACTGCAGCTGGATCTGAGAACAGGAGAATAAAGAACTGACAGGAACCTGTAGATCTCAGGATTGAACAACATCCCCGACTGCTGAGGAGTCACTGGGGTGGGGCTAGTCAGTTCACCTATACTGGAACATGTGATGGGACTTTGAATGGAGTTGCCACACTCCTGGTCAGTGAGGACCAGGATAGGGTAAAGCATATCACAGAAAAAGATTGGAAGTGCAAATGCAGGTGCCATAGGATTCAAGTTTCCACAGCATGCTGCCGAATGAGGTCAGGACCAGGGTAGTACATAAAAAAAACTTGGTTTCTTAGCAGTATGATACTAAACTGGAATACCAAAATCTCCCTTCTAATAAAAAAATATATATATTTTTTTAAGGGAACACTGTTTGTGTTTTTGAAACCAGCGCTTGAGTGGGGCACCAGGAACAGTTGATTCTTAGCTTTGGGGGGAAAAACATAGTATCTGAGAATGACAAGTGGGGGTTAATTAAGGAATTATGATATTATAGCTGACTGAGAAAATAAGTAAATCAAGAAACCATGTTTCCTTTTTGGGCCAACAATTTAATCTGAATGACTACAAAACTGCTTTAGAGCCAGCATGTAACTGTATAAATTAATTATGATTATTGTATCTGTAAATAAAGAAGGAGCCTAGCAATTAGCATTAATACACTGCATGTTTATTAAGCATCCTAGGGACAAAAGCATCAATTAACAGCTGTCAATTAGCAGTATTAATATTCGATTACCACTGTCAGTGATTAGCAATGGCTTCATGGCACATCTCAGCCCTGCTGTTTTCATGCTTGTTATCACATTCACTATGCTTACTTTGTTTACACTCGATAATTAGGCATTATGTGTGAAACCAATACCTCAGAAACACTGTGCCATTGGCAGTTAAGTAATTATGCAAAATAAATAGTGTTTGCTGTATAACTAAACATTGCAATTGTAAGGCAATTAACAATACTATCTCACTTTTGTTCAGGAATATTTTCACAAAAACTTAACCTCCAAAGGAAAACAATGGTTCATATGTAAGCTACATAGGACTTTGGTGCACATTTTCTGCTTTGTTGAAATAACAGCATTGTGCATCCTTAGCCATATTTCATAATTCTCCAGATTGTATCCATTGAACAGAGAAAGTAATACTCTGACTTTTCCTGTTTTGTGCAAGAGAATGAAGTCAGTAATGGGGGTATGACTTTTCTCTCACAGAAAGCATACTTTTAGCTGATACTGATATCTGAAGGCCATGGATATCTGGACGCCATGATATCTGGAGGCCATATATATCTGGAGGCCATGGATATCTGGAGGCTATAGATATCTGGAGGCCACTGATATCTGGAAGCCATGGATATCTGAAGGCCATGGATATATGGAGGCCATGGATTTCTGAAGGCCATGGATATATGGAGGCCATGGATATCTGGAAGCCATAGATATCTGGAGGTCATGGATATCTGGAGGCAATGGATATCTGGAGGCCACGGATATCTGGAAGCCATGGATATCTGGAGGCCATGGATATCTGGAGGCCATAGATACTAGTCATAATGCCAGATTCTAATCGCTCTTTGTTTAAAGCATTAGGACTGACTTCAAAGCAACAAAAAATATGGAGAGTAGTGAGACATCATAACAAATCAGCCATGTGCAGACAACAATTTGCTTGTCTCAATTTTAAACATAGGCTTTAGGAGCCATTATTCTAGCATAATAACATTTTAGGACATAGTAATTTCACTGTATTTTTATTTAAAGTGCTTTTATATCCATCTGGTTTTAAAAGTATGAAATACATACTTCCAGAAGTAATACATAAACTGACTATTTTTTTCTCTTTAAAATCACCTATTAAGTACTTTCCCTTGTTAGAATTAAATTCTTCATAAAGTAGTATTTGCATGTCGGTGTGTATATAATATATAGGTGAGTCTGTATATATATATATATATATATATATATATATATATATATATATATATATATATATACATGCATACAGTTATTTTCCACAGAAGTATAAATGGTCAAGACCCATTGTGAAAGTGATTTACATGCTTTAGTTTGAAATACATGTATGCAGTACTTATATTGTTTTTGTGCAGGAAGTATATATGGTTACCCTGAAATACAGAAGCATTTTATTTGTAACATCCTATAAAAGAAAAAGATACTGCTGATAAAAGCAATAAAATCAAGTTACTGAATGAACAGCAAAAGTTGCTTTTTGTGAGTGGATCAGCTGAAAAGGTTTTGTGAAACAGGACATAGTATGAGAAAGAAAACATGACGGTCCTGATATCTAAAAAGGGAATGGGCTATTTAAAAAAAAAAAAGTGGTGGGAGATGAGCATATCAGTGATAAGAATGAAGGAGCAACAGAAAGCAGAAAGGGTTGTTGCCAAACCTAGGGAGCCTATAACAAGAAAAGTACCCCATAGAGGTATAAGAGATATTTTAGAAATTTTCTGAAAATTTTTATAAAGTAGAGGAATGGGAAATGAAGAAAAAGCAGAATTGGAAATATTTGTGATAGACTTAAATGTGTTAAGGTTAGAGGCAAATGAGGCTCAACAACGAACAGTTACAATAGAAGGAGATGATGTATAACCAATCTACATGAAAGTCTCTAAGAATAAACAACATTCCAATTGAAGTTTGGAAGCAATAAGGGAAGAAAATGATTATGAGCTGGAAAGTTTTTCTTAATGATATTTTAAAAGGATGGGAGGCACCAACATCCTGGAAAACAGCTGTGGCGCATGCGTGCATGTATTTATTTATTTATTGAGATTTGATTACCAGAAAGGTCGAACTGAGTAGGAATATATTTTCAGTGGAGGCCTGGGAATAAAAGCTCCAAAGTATTATAAATCATTTTTTTTGAGAATAATAATTTTATAGTCTTTAAAAATAATAGAAAAAACATCTACAGTTTAAATAATTTTACCAAATTAGGCATAATATAAAACATTGGTGAGAAACAGATTCAAGTTATATGACAATGATTTAATAGTTTCAAAAAGTTTAGCCAGTTTATTGAGCAATTAAAGCTAAGTTAGTATGATACAAACAGGAATTGCAATACAAAGTGAAAGAAAAGCAGGCTTATGGTATACTTAGAGAAAAAGCCAGGGGAGAGAAGTTGATAGAAGTATGGAAGTGAATGACGAAGGGAGAGTAAGGAGATTTAAGGTATGACTAGTTATGTGATTTAGAGATATAGTTTATCCTGATGTTGATCAAGAACAGAGTCAGGTTTTGGCTAGGAAGTCTTTCAGAATGGTTTTGAAGGATGTAAGGGAGGGTACTGACACAATGGACAGAGATAAAGATTTCTAGGCCTTACCAAAATGGTACAAGTACAGACAATGCCCAGCAGATTTGATAAGTTTGTGGACAGACAAGAGTTTTTGGTTATTGAATCATAAAGACCACCTGGGAACATAGTTGTGTAGAATGTTATTTAGTGCTGGATAAGCAGATGGATTCTGTATAATTTTATAGGTGTTAAGAAGCTGTGTATGTGTTATTAATGGGGTAATTCTAACCAGTTTATGCTTTTTAGTGCTATACAGTGATTGATTCTGAAACATGTATTTGCTGCAAGTTTGGCAACTGTGTTATAGCATTGTTCAGTTTTTGATTTTTATGATGCCTAAAGATTAGTAAGAATGGGAGTGCCATAAAAAAGTGTGGGGAGGAGCTAAGTAGTGGCAAGTAGCTTTAGTTGTGTCATGGAGAAAGTTTTTCACTCTGTAAAGCATACCTAGTCTTTTGATAAGTTTTTCGGTATGCATGCATTTGATCAGCCGGTGGATGGTCGATCTGGTTATTGTTGAAAGCAGTGCGGCAAAATCTCAAAAAAGCTATCAAAATTGTTGTGAATCACAAAATATTGACCCAATTTTGACCCATGGTAGCACTTGTTTAGGTGGTAGAGCAATTGAAAATGTTGAATTCGGTATTTTTTACAACATTCCGACCGTTCGGCATTACGAAATTTGTGGATAAAAATCTGTGTACTGCATGACTGAGCAATGTGTGCTCAACTAAATGATTGTAAACCGAGTTTTTCTTATGCAATTTTATATATGCAGGTTGAATTTAAGATTATCACCCACTATCATCCCTAATAATGTGCTATCAGAATTGCCTTCCATGGCTGTATTCTCAAGATAAAGTACTTTAAATTGTATTTTGTTATGGGAACTAGAGCTGGGTAAAAAAGTAGTAGGTAGTAGTTTGGGTTTTTTAAGGCTGAGCATGAGTTCTGAGTTATATAGCCATGTCTCAGTTGCTGTTAAAGCTTCCTAAGTAATATTTTAAGGTGTGCCCTGTTGTCAGATGTACAGATGAGTGTGGAGTCTTTTGCATACTGTTATTAGGATGGCCTGTTGTGTGGATGTGTGAAGGGTGTTGGTGAGAATGTGAGGAGGGGAGCAAGGATAGAGCCCTGTGGTACACTGGTGGTGACTGAGAGTTATGGATAAAGGATAGAGTGCCATTTTACTGACTGATACATATTGGACAGGTAGTTTTTGAATCATAGAAAAGTAGGATGAGAGATACCTAATGAGGATATTTGAAGTAGACAGTTGCTGTGACAAATTGTGTCAAAGGCTTTAGACATGTTCATAAATAAGGAGGAGACTAGTTTATTATTATCTCTAGTTTTAGTGACAGTATCTATATAGGTTAGAAGGGCAGAGTTAGTACAATGGGAAAGAGGAAGCCATGTTATGTGGGGACAGGAGATCTTCCTGCTGGATACAGTTCAGAGATTTTTAAAATAAAATTTTCAAGTATTTTGGGGGAGGGGTAAGATTGCTAAAGGTCAAAAGTTAGTAATGTCTGTTGAATTTCCTCCTTTGTATAAAGTGATAATGTTAACTTTTTCAACAGACAAGGAAAGTGGGATTTCTGGACTGACCTATTTATAAGGACTGTAATAATTAAAGATGTAAAGACCCAGCTGATCCAGCTTCATATAGGTCCATTTCAAATTTAAACCATAAAGTGTTTATGTCTATAATGGCTAAAAGAATGGCAAAGGTGATGCCAAAATTGACAGATATTTACCAATGTGGTTTTGTGCAGGGGAGGCAAACATTTGACAACATTAACTGAACAAAGAAGGAGAATGTAAGAAAATACAACATTTTTGGTGGGTCCTGATGCAGAGAAAACATTTTACAGAGTGAGACTGGAATTTATGAAAAGGGCAGTAGAAGATTTGCATTCCCTGATACAATAATAAGGTTAATTTGAAGGATACATGAAGGATCAGAGGCAGAAATCAAACTGGGAGGGTTTCTCTATGATAAGTTATTTCTGAACAGAGGAACCAAGCAGGCGGGGGAGTCCTCTTTCACCTGTGTTATTTGCGGTATATTTAGAACCATTGCCAAAGAAAATAAGAGACTCAGAAATTCAAGGCTATAATTGGTATTGTACTTAAGAAACGTCAGCTTTATTTGCAGGTGATATTATTTTGTACCTGATGGAACCATAAAAGGACATCTCAGTGTTATGGAATATTCTGAGACAGTAGCAGGATTTTTTGGGATATAAAATTAAAGAAGATAAAACAAAGACTGTAGCTATAAACTGTGTACCCACATATGAATTGGTCCAGCAATACCTATATTGAAGTATTTACGAGTGTGGATTAAAATGGGTTTGGTTATGGTAGGTAAAGATTTGTTGGAAGAGATGAAACAAAAGATAATAAAAAA
This sequence comes from Protopterus annectens, assembly GCF_019279795.1. Lineage (NCBI taxonomy): Eukaryota > Metazoa > Chordata > Ceratodontiformes > Protopteridae > Protopterus > Protopterus annectens. Next base: position 1,325,847,727 of record NC_056746.1, read on the forward strand.
AACTGAGAAAATGGAAGCTCTTGCCTATGGATATGCATAGCAAGATAAAAGCAGTAAAAATGTTTTTATCCCCTTTAGTTTTATTTGCAGGTCAGACATATTTTTATCAACTAGATAAGAAGTGGACAGTAATTAATAAAGAGTTGAAGGACTTTATTTCTGAGATGAAGAGGGCAAGAGTCAAGTGCGATAAGCTGACCCCTCCAACAGAACATGGAGGTTTAGGATTACCTGATTTGAAGGAATATTTTAGAGCACAGTCGAGGTGCTCTTATACATAACACAAGCAGAAAGGTACAATTCAAAGTGGAAAGGGATGATGACAAAGTAGGGGGCAATTCAAGAAATAAGGAAAGAGTGGGATTTTGGATGCAGATCTTTAACGGGAATAACAATAATGAAACAGAATATTATAATCATAAAGTAGCAGAAACGATACGAAAAACTAAACCAGCAATGGAATGGAGAAAGGAGTTTCTGCTGATAGGGATGGCTGTAATTAGGAGTATATAGAATAGACAAGAGGGGGCTGGAATTTACTGGAGGAAGCTTGCAAGGGAACCAAGGTATTAGGAGAAAATAATTAGAGAGAGAAGGGTAATAAAATGGGAAGAGTTCAAGATGTCATTTGGACTACAGACTAGTGATTGCCTTCACTCTCAAGGATTGAGATATTTGGTAAGGTGGATGGTGTTTGTGATGGAATGAGCTGATATCTTTTATTTTAACTGATGCTTTATTACTTGGTCTTTATATTGAATGTATTTGTCCTGATGAAGTTTGGGATCTTAGTCAAACAGAAGCAGTTAACTTTTATAATGAAACAGTCCTGTTGTTGAAGTGTTCTCTGGCATTTTTTCACCAAATGCTACCAGAGTATCGAAATATTTATTTTTAATCAGTAGCTATGTGCCATCTCAAAAAATGTTTAGACATGTATTAGCTTTACTACCTTGCTTAATTTTGTGAAAGAGATCTTTTTTCTCCAATGGTTTCTGCAACCCACTGCAATTTGTCAGCTGTATAGATCTTGTGCATTTCATTTGCTGCTTCCACCACTAAAACACCCCAAAGTAGTTTTGAATGTTAAACTAGTTCTGGTAACAGCCTTTTTTTGCTATCAGCTTATGTTCTATAAACAGCCATGTCTCTCAAAATCAGCTGAGAAGTTCCTCCTTAATTATAGTGCTAGGTTAACTTTCTCAACTGTAGGTATTATGTCTGATTCTGTAAAGTATTTTGTACTACAGGGAACACATTTCTACCTCGCTTTCACTATATTTGGGGTTAAAATGAATTTCTAACAAATTTATCAGGTGTCGTTTTCCTCCTTCTGTGATTCATAGAACTTTCAAGAGTTCTTAGACTGCACATCTGAAGTCCTCATAGACACACATGGACACACTTTTAAGTATGCTTTTTTTATTTTCAATTTCACTTGTAAGAATAAAGTTCCAGTATATTTTATAGTCTTTGTCTGAAGCATTTACACTGACTGTAGACAAAATACCTTTATTTTTTTTTCTTTTAGAATTGTTGTAAATGCTAAAGTGTGTATTTGTGTGTATGTGTGTGTGTGTGTGTGTGTGTGTGTGTGTGTGTGTGTGTGTGTGTGTGTGTGTGTGTATGTGTGTGTATGTGTGGGCGTATATATATTTATATATACAGTATATATACAGAGAGAGAGAGATACATACACCACACAAACATGCCACCTGCTTTTCCCTTTAGTGTGCACTTGAGCTTGTTGCATTTTTCCATTTCCAACTATCTCAGACTTCTCTTGGGTCTATATTATAAGATCGACAGTTGAAAACATCGAACACCGCATGGTCGATGTCTTCAAACATCGAGCTTATAAAAACAACAACAAAAAAAAAAAGAAGAAAAAAGTACCCTAACGGTTTTAAGCAGGGGGGGGTCAAGCCCTCCTACACCCCCCACACCCCAGCTACTTAAATATACCAACTCCGAGACTGCCCTACATTGCAGTAAATGGAAATCTCCTCTTATGGACATTTCCATTTACAAGTTCGATGTTGTGCTTTTTTGCTATTCTCGTGTCGAAAATATCAGCTTCGATATTGTTGGCTTTCAAGAATATAATATAAAACCACTTCCCTTTCATGGAACCAATAATAATTGACCTGCCTATATGTCTTTTAGTTGGTGTTTGCAATGTTTTTTAGGTAAGTACTTTGCAGTCACCAACATATACATGTTTTAGCTGGTGTTTGCAATGTTCTTTTGGTAAGTACTTTGCAGTCACCTACATATACACCTTTTAGCTGGTGTTTGCCATGTTCTGTAGGTAAGTACAGCAGGAACACTTAAAACAAATGGGAAAATCACAGTTGTATTATTTTTATGTTCTGTTTTGTTACATAAACATGTTTTTGATGAGAGGAATATTTTTCACAAAGGTTTATTTTATTTATTTTATTATAATTATTTCCCAGTGTAGTGCTTTGATCTAAACTGATATTTTCAGACAGAATTCAGTGGTTCAGAGGAGGAAACAAATACAAATGACTGCATTAAACTGCTCAAGCAATTTACAGTCAAATATGGTGTACAATACAAGGAGGGTTAATAAAGGAAAAAAATTCAACCAAATGCAAGAAAAAGTCAACAAGTTACAGTATCTAATTATATACAACATAATGTATACAAGACATAAAGGGAAAGTTTTTTTACAAACAAAAGTAGAAACTATTAAAATTCATATGAGGAAAAGTATGATTGAGAGATGTGGAGATAGAAAGGGAGAAAAAGATATGTGGGTAAGGGTTGATTTGATTTTGATAACAGGAATAAAAATTTCAATCAATTTTTTTCATCACTTGTCAGTATTTATATTTTGCTTTCTTAAAAAGCAATTTCTTGCCCCATTCTGAATAATTTACACTGCATTGTTTCCCTAAAGTAGTTTGCTATGTATTCCAAAAGTCAGATCACTAAAACTTTTTTTTCAAGACTTTAAATCTCGGCAAATATTTGTATGGCCGAGAGGCAACAATGTGGCACAGAATGCAAGTAATTTAAATGAGAATATGAACCACTCACAACTTCCTACTCGTACAGTTGGTTCTATTAGTAATGTGAATGATTTTCCATCCATTAATGAATTACTGCCTGCTACATCTTTGGAGGGGGTCAATACTAATATAACTGCTTCTGCTGTGACTGACACACCCCCTCCTAATCAACTAGCATTGCAACATCCACCTAGCAATCTAGGAGCTAGACCAAAGGACCCTAATACTGTAGTTTCTTCAGGTCCTCCTCCTTCCACTTTTTTACCGTACCCTGTGAAACAACAATTTTATCACAGGGGACGCTCCATGAGCCGAGGCCCAAGAAAAAGGAAACTTTCAAAAGAAAATTATCAGCCGACAAGAAGAACAAAAATGTGACTGAATTATTGTATAATTATTCTGATATCTCTTTTTCTGATGCAGACATTTCTTTATTAAACCGAGGACTGAATTTTATTCCAGCCTGTGCTGACACTTTAAGCCAAGTATTAATTGACCTTAGATTGTTTTGCAGACTAGTAGCTTTGAAGGTCTTTTTCAGAGACAAAGCTGACTCTACTAGCATTACTGTAAATACTGTTTTTAAATGCAAAAGCACTTTTATGCCCCCACTTCCTTATAACATAGAATGTTTTCTAAATCTATGTGAATATGATTTTTATGAATTGTTTTCTACTAAGGTAAAACCTAGTTTTTATAATCTTACTTTAGAAGAATTTAATTCTCTAAGGCATTTAAGGCATTGTAATGAAATTTCTATCAAACCAGCTGACAAAGGGGGTGGGATAGTCATCTTAAATACGATTGACTATAATTTGAATATGCACTCTATGCTTAATGATGATACGACGTATGTTAGATTGAAGTTATATGATGTTAATAGAATAATTAAAAATGTACATGATATATTATACGATCTACTTATCTGTAGACAAATTAGTGAAGAAATGTACAGTTATTTAGTGATAGATAGTCCCACCATACCTATTATAAAGAGACTACCGAAAATCCACAAAAGTCAACATCCTATTCCACTTAGACCCATTGTTTCAGGGGACAATTGGGTGACTGCCAATATTTCATGTTTTATAGAATTTTTACTTAGACCAGTAGTAGACTCTTTTACTACTATTTTAAAAGATACCTACCAACTACTTGATCATTTATCTGGGATGCAGCTAGCTCCCCATGAACACGAGTACCTCCTAATTACTCTAGATGTGAAAAATCTTTTCACATCTATCCCTAATGACTTGGGTATTGAAGCTGTGAGAGAAATATTATTAGAAGAAACATCCTTTACGAATGATAGACAGCTACTTATAGGCCAACTGTTGGATGCAGTTTTGAACAACAATGTGTTCATGTTTCTGAATAATTATTATCTACAGAAATGGGGTGTGGCAATGGGCACCCCTTGTGCTAACACCTATTCTAACCTGGTTGTCTTAGACTGGGAGCGGAGGTGCCTGTTTACCCACCCCTTGTTTTCTAAGATAAAGGTTTATAAACGTTTTGTGGACGACATTTTTATTGTTTGGGAAGGCACTGAGAATGATTTTAAAAATTTTTTAACTTACCTTGAAACTACATCTACCTTCCTACACTTTACCATGGAATGTTCTCATGACTCTATAAATTTTTTAGACATAACACTAAGCATTACAGAACATGGCCTTATTAAATCAACGCTGTATAGGAAACCAACTTGGAGGAACACCCTTCTCACCTTTGATAGCATGCATCCTAGATACATTTTTCCTGGTATCATTAAAAGTCAATTCATTAGATTAACCAGGCTTTGCAAAGATACATCTAAACTACATCTTGAAGCAGATCATTTAGAGTCACTTTTTAAAGAAAGAGGTTACGATCCAAGTTTAGTTACTACTATTAAACACAGTATTATTAAAGATACACTGATAGAAAATAAATCTATCAATACCAAGAAAAGGATAAATTCCAATAGGCAAACTAAATTTGTAGCTGTAACTCTAAACTATACAAGCATTATTAATGATATCAAAAAGATTTTTTATAATAATTGGAAGGTTCTAATTACGGATCCATTTGTTAAGCAAGTAGTGGGGGTAAAACCACACTTCATGTTTAGAAATAGCCTGAACCTTAAACGGCTATTATGCAATGACAAATACATTACTCAACCTTTGCCTTCATCTATTAGCTATAAGACTGGCACTTTTCCCTGCTATAATTGCAATAGGTGCAGTTCCATTTCTAAAATGCTAGAATTTCACCACCCTACATTGAACTATATTTTCCAACCAAGGTTTTTTGCCAATTGTTGCACCAAGAATCTCATTTACCTTGCAACTTGTAAGAAATGTCAGGCCTTCTATGTTGGCCTTACTAAAAGATGTTTGAAAGATAGGATATATGGCCATCTATATGATATCCAGAAGAAAAATGAATTAAATGCCTTGGCGAAACATATATTAGAACATCCCTCCCATAATTTTGATTTTAGGGTTTTAGAAATAGTTGCAAACAACAAAAGAGGTGGAGATAATATACTGCTTTTGAACAACAAGGAACTAAAATGGATCTTGAGATTGGCCGCTCACATACCCCCTGGCATTAACAGTTATATTTCCATTAAGCCTGTTTTGGAAGCCAGATAAAGTTTTAGATATCAACACTCATCTAGTATCTTCTTGTTGTTTAGGCATGCCCTGTTAAATGAAAATAAATACACATGTCTACAGTTTTCATAAGCATGTATTTCCATATTTATTTACATTATTGACACCCATCATATATTCATCATGTGCTTCATATATTTAAATCATTCATTCATTTATTTATTTATTTATCTATTTATTTATTTATTTATAATAAATACATTAAATATTTGATTGCACATTTTATGAACCCACATCAGTTTTTTCATGAAGGGTGAATGATTATAAACATGTTCCTCTTTTAATATAGTTACTTATGAATATTCATTCCAACATTTTTAATTGTACTTTATCTTTATGATTCAAAATATGCATTAGCTTATGGCACAAAAGTACTTTTATTCATTTATTCCATTTATACACCTAACTATTCATGGCTACATATTTGTATTTATTGTCCACAGTTATATATATATATATTCAAATACATGTATAGCATGCATGCTATGTATTTTGCGCACTTTATGTGTTTATTAGTAAATAACACTTATACCCCCATTTAAAAAAAAAAAAAAAAAAAAAAATTTTTAAAAGATTTTATATATTCCTTATTAACATAGAAGTCCTATTAATAATCTATGCATATCCGCACAGTTTAAGAATAAAAATCATGCATATTCGCAAAAGAACATGCAATATATTATTTCTATGCAATACATGATTTCCATTAAATATTTATTCATTTTTCCAGTCATTTGATAAGCATTCTGACCATAACGGCAACAGCAACTGTATAAGTTTTAATTGTATAAGTTTTTATTGTTCTTACCATTTATATTACTCTCGTCATCAACAGACATACTATATGATATAGCATTGCTCGGCTTTGAATAGTACTGCCTTTATCTAAGGTCTTAAGGTCCTCTAGAAATGTCTGTTTTAGTCACTTTGTATAATTAATTAAGTAATTGTTTGATTGAACAAATTATTTGTTTTAATTTTGGCGCCCTTTTTTACCTTTCATTATATAAACTGAAGTCTTCAAATGTTAAATGTATTGTCTGATGAAGCGTAGTAGTTGCTACGCGAAAGCGCTCACATTTAATAAAGGTTCTTTGCTGAATTTGTCCTGGTCTACGGTGAAGTTCATATTGGAAGATTGAAGCTGCTTTACCCGATTTTGTTTTCGTGACATTGGGCTGTTTATAGAACATTTAAGCTGCCTCCCATTGTTTCGTGGTGAGAGAGCCTGGTTTTCATCATCGTTTTACCTGCTTAGTTACTACAGGCACTCTCTTCAGCTATCGGTGAAAAGTTTTTTATTGTACTCTTTCTTTCTTGATTATTTTCACCGCTTGCACACGATGGATACTGTCAACATTGAATTGGATTATTCTCCAGGGACGCCTCAGCAATTTTGGCGGACCTGTTACAGCAACAGGCTAACCCTTTATTGGCTCTGGATCTATCCCATGCTGACAATGTCGTTCCTGTGAATGAAGAAGGCTTTAACATCTCCGATTTTAATACAGCATCCAAGGAACTCGAGGACGATATGTATAGACTGCAGAGATATGCCTGGCAAAGGCAACACCTGGAAGCGTGCCTACACTATTCTGTTGTACCCAGAGGGATGCGAGTACTTTGCATGCCATCATACGGAGAGGCACATCCGACACTCCTTAAAAAATGGCAGGACCTAAATATCGACCTCGGATACAGGTACATTAAGCTTTTGCTTGACTATTTTAGTCCAATAGAAACTGAATTACGTGACAAAATTTATGTAACTTTTAAAGATTTAAGCAACCGCTTCAAAGCGGAGTATTGTGTTAGGAGAATGCGCAACATCTGCCTTCAAGTAAATGCCTTCAGTGAAAGACTAAAGGCAACAAAATTGCGCAAGCTACAAAAGGATTTTCAAGACTTTAAATCTCGGCAAATATTTGTATGGCCGAGAGGCAACAATGTGGCACAGAATGCAAGTAATTTAAATGAGAATATGAACCACTCACAACTTCCTACTCGTAGAGTTGGTTCTATTAGTAATGTGAATGATTTTTCATCCATTAATGAATTACTGCCTGCTACATCTTTGGAGGGGGTCAATACTAATATAACCGCTTCTGCTGTGACTGACACAGCCCCTCCTAATCAACTAGCATTGCAACATCCACCCAGCAATCTAGGAGCTAGACCAAAGGACCCTAATACTGTAGTTTTCTCAGGTCCTTCTCCTTCCACTTTTTTACCGTACCCTGTGAAACAACAATTTTATCACAGGGGACGCTCCATGAGCCGAGGCCCAAGAAAAAGGAAACTTTCAAAAGAAAATTATCAGCCGACAAGAAGAACAAAAATGTGACTGAATTATTGTATAATTATTCTGATATCTCTTTTTCTGATGCGGACATTTCTTTATTAAACCGAGGACTGAATTTTATTCCAGCCTGTGCTGACACTTTAAGCCAAGTATTAATTGACCTTAGATTGTTTTGCAGACTAGTAGCTTTGAAGGTCTTTTTCAGAGACAAAGCTGACTCTACTAGCATTACTGTAAATACTGTTTTTAAACGCAAAAGCACTTTTATGCCCCCACTTCCTTATAACATAGAATGTTTTCTAAATCTATGTGAATATGATTTTTATGAATTGTTTTCTACTAAGGTAAAACCTAGTTTTTATAATCTTACTTTAGAAGAATTTAATTCTCTAAGGCATTGTAATGAAATTTCTATCAAACCAGCTGACAAAGGGGGTGGGATAGTCATCTTAAATACGATTGACTATAATTTGAATATGCACTCTATGCTTAATGATGATACGACGTATGTTAGATTGAAGTTATATGATGTTAATAGAATAATTAAAAATGTACATGATATATTATACGATCTACTTATCTGTAGACAAATTAGTGAAGAAATGTACAGTTATTTAGTGATAGATAGTCCCACCATACCTATTATAAAGGGACTACCGAAAATCCACAAAAATCAACATCCTATTCCACTTAGACCCATTGTTTCAGGGGACAATTGGGTGACTGCCAATATTTCATGTTTTATAGAATTTTTACTTAGACCAGTAGTAGACTCTTTTACTACTATTTTAAAAGATACCTACCAACTACTTGATCATTTATCTGGGATGCAGCTAGCTCCCCATGAACACGAGTACCTCCTAATTACTCTAGATGTGAAAAATCTTTTCACATCTATCCCTAATGACTTGGGTATTGAAGCTGTGAGAGAAATATTATTAGAAGAAACATCCTTTACGAATGATAGACAGCTACTTATAGGCCAACTGTTGGATGCAGTTTTGAACAACAATGTGTTCATGTTTCTGAATAATTATTATCTACAGAAATGGGGTGTGGCAATGGGCACCCCTTGTGCTAACACCTATTCTAACCTGGTTGTCTTAGACTGGGAGCGGAGGTGCCTGTTTACCCACCCCTTGTTTTCTAAGATAAAGGTTTATAAATGTTTTGTGGACGACATTTTTATTGTTTGGGAAGGCACTGAGAATGATTTTAAAAATTTTTTAACTTACCTTGAAACTACATCTACCTTCCTACACTTTACCATGGAATGTTCTCATGACTCTATAAATTTTTTAGACGTAACACTAAGCATTACAGAACATGGCCTTATTAAATCAACACTGTATAGGAAACCAACTTGGAGGAACACCCTTCTCACCTTTGATAGCATGCATCCTAGATACATTTTTCCTGGTATCATTAAAAGTCAATTCATTAGATTAACCAGGCTTTGCAAAGATACATCTAAACTACATCTTGAAGCAGATCGTTTAGAGTCACTTTTTAAAGAAAGAGGTTACGATCCAAGTTTAGTTACTACTATTAAACACAGTATTATTAAAGATACACTGATAGAAAATAAATCTATCAATACCAAGAAAAGGATAGATTCCAATAGGCAAACTAAATTTGTAGCTGTAACTCTAAACTATACAAGCATTATTAATGATATCAAAAAGATTTTTTATAATAATTGGAAGGTTCTAATTACGGATCCATTTGTTAAGCAAGTAGTGGGGGTAAAACCACACTTCATGTTTAGAAATAGCCTGAACCTTAAACGGCTATTATGCAATGACAAATACATTACTCAACCTTTGCCTTCATCTATTAGCTATAAAACTGGCACTTTTCCCTGCTATAATTGCAATAGGTGCAGTTCCATTTCTAAAATGCTAGAATTTCACCACCCTACATTGAACTATATTTTCCAACCAAGGTTTTTTGCCAATTGTTGCACCAAGAATCTCATTTACCTTGCAACTTGTAAGAAATGTCAGGCCTTCTATGTTGGCCTTACTAAAAGATGTTTGAAAGATAGGATATATGGCCATCTATATGATATCCAGAAGAAAAATGAATTAAATGCCTTGGCGAAACATATATTAGAACATCCCTCCCATAATTTTGATTTTAGGGTTTTAGAAATAGTTGCAAACAACAAAAGAGGTGGAGATAATATACTGCTTCTGAACAACAAGGAACTAAAATGGATCTTGAGATTGGCCGCTCACATACCTCCTGGCATCAACAGTTATATTTCCATTAAGCCTGTTTTGGAAGCCAGATAAAGTTTTAGATATCAACACTCATCCAGTATCTTCTTGTTGTTTAGGCATGCCCTGTTAAATGAAAATAAATACACATGTCTACAGTTTTCATAAGCATGTATTTCCATATTTATTTACATTATTGACACCCATCATATATTCATCATGTGCTTCATATATTTAAATCATTCATTCATTTATTTATTTATTTATCTATTTATTTATTTATAATAAATACATTCAATATTTGATTGCACATTTTATGAACCCACATCAGTTTTTTCATGAAGGGTGAATGATTATAAACATGTTCCTCTTTTAATATAGTTACTTATGAATATTCATTCCAACATTTTTAATTGTACTTTATCTTTATGATTCAAAATATGCATTAGCTTATGGCACAAAAGTACTTTTATTCATTTATTCCATTTATACACCTAACTATTCATGGCTACATATTTGTATTTATTGTCCACAGTTATATATATATATATTCAAATACATGTATAACATGCATGCTATGTATTTTGCGCACTTTATGTGTTTATTAGTAAATAACACTTATACCCCCATTTAAAAAAATAAATAAATAAAAAATGTTTAAAAGATTTTATATATTCCTTATTAACATAGAAGTCCTATTAATAATCTATGCATATCCGCACAGTTTAAGAATAAAAATCATGCATATTCGCAAAAGAACATGCAATATATTATTTCTATGCAATACATGATTTCCATTAAATATTTATTCATTTTTCCAGTCATTTGATAAGCATTCTGACCATAACGGCAACAGCAACTGTATAAGTTTTAATTGTATAAGTTTTTATTGTTTTTACCATTTATATTACTCTCGTCATCAACAGACATACTATATGATATAGCATTGCTCGGCTTTGAATAGTACTGCCTTTATCTAAGGTCTTAAGGTCCTCTAGAAATGTCTGTTTTAGTCACTTTGTATAATTAATTAAGTAATTGTTTGATTGAACAAATTATTTGTTTTAATTTTGGCGCCCTTTTTTACCTTTCATTATATAAACTGAAGTCTTCAAATGTTAAATGTATTGTCTGATGAAGCATAGTAGTTGCTACACGAAAGCGCTCACATTTAATAAAGGTTCTTTGCTGAATTTGTCCTGGTCTACGGTGAAGTTCATATTGGAAGATTGAAGCTGCTTTACCCGATTTTGTTTTCGTGACATTGGGCTGTTTATAGAACATTTAAGCTGCCTCCCATTGTTTCGTGGTGAGAGAGCCTGGTTTTCATCATCGTTTTTATTGTACTGTTTTATTGTAATTATTGTGGTTATGGCAACACCAATTCAATTTTTCTGCATCCTAATGCTTCATGCTTAATGTTTCAGCTGACTACAATTAAAAAAAAATCTAGTATATTTAGCAAAATGTGTTATCTGTCAATGCTTTTATGTTGGTTTGACCAACAGGACTTTGTCGGAGAGGATGAGGGAGCAAATAAGGTGTATTAAACAGGGAAATGTGAAGAATGCCCTGGCTAAACATATTATCGAGGCAGATAAAGGACATAGTTTTAGTTTTATGGCTGTTGAAATCATCCAGAAAAATGTAAGGATTGCGATATTTCTAATAAGACAGAAATGAGACAATTGTACTGGAATTTACATTTGCAGGCTGATAAGTATAAGGGATTGAATGGTCAGGTTTTCTTAAGACTGGCCCTTAAAAGGAGAGGGTTACTTAGGAGATTAATTGAACATCAATTAACTAATTAAAAAGGTGATGTGAAAGGAGGCTGTTAATTGGAGGGCTTGATGGTATGATTTTTATTTACCCGTGAACTTGTGTGAAAGTATTGTATATGGTCTGAAGAAGATGACAGTGTTCAGTGAAAGTGCTTACCAGTTTTGAATATTGTGATTGTTTTTGGATTTATTGTGGTTTTATCTGCCTGCCATTAAATGTTTGTTGAGTTACAATGGTGTTTTTATTTTCTATACAATAATACATGGCCACTGTCTAGTACAGGTAAAGAGATATTAATTGTTGTCCATATAATATTTATTTATGTTGTCATAAATGTTATATTTCTTTTATAATCTCAATGACCAACTGACACAAACAGAACTGCTTAAGCTCATATGAAAGCTCTCATTTGATTAAACAAAACACTGCTGACAGAATGTCTGGAACTTGAGAGGTTGCTGAGATAAGTTGTAAGCAAGTCAAATGGCATCAGAAATGCTCAGTCTAGGAATCTAAACCTCTTCTACAACATCTACAGACTGGTTTGGAGGGACTGGTATATCTTGCAAAGGATACCACATTCGTAGAACAGACTCCCTGTCTATATAAAGCAAAGTTGATTTCCATTTTCAAGCATAACATAGATCTATTGATGGAAAGCAGAAACATTACCCCAGGACTGCCCCATGTACTACTAATAGACAGAGGCAGTTCCTAAATGCTTTATCTCATCATTTGCATTCTCTCAAATTATCTGTGGTATGATCCCAGTTATTCTCATTATGGGTAATATATGATTATTAACCATGGGTTGGGTAAGGCCAATCTATAACCAAATAGAATAGGTTATTTCCAGCACAGAAAGGGAAATTGGCTAAGCTTAAAATGATCTGCAAGGGCAGCTAGTCAAATATGTACACATGAACCTATAAATATTACAAACTTAATAGTTACTGCATTTACTGTGACTTACAAATTCAGTTTAAGACCTAGAACCTATGGAATACTAGCACTATAAAAAATACTTTGTGCTGAAGAATTTGCCATTTACACTTCTATATAAAATTCTATGGTTCCAAATATATGCACATGTATTTAAAATGTGAGGACATAATCTGAATTAATCAAAAAGATTGGGTTTTCCTGTGAAGTTGCCAGCCCAGCTAGCTAGAATTGTGTAAATGATCCTGTCATTTGTAAATATTAATATGATCCATAGGCTTGTCTTACAAATGTAAGAAAACTATATGTTATGTGTATTAAACTGTATGTTATGTGTGGAGCTTCAAAATTGTAACCAAAGTGTACCCTGCTGGAGAAGAACAGAAATGATTATGGACTATATGCCTATGCAAATATATGTTTTCATGGTAGAAGTTGAATTTACAAAGTTAACTTGCAAACTCTGAGAAAATAAGCAAAGCATTTTATGATGTGCTATAAAGTTAGTTAATACAGCAAAAAAATGTCTGCAGCTAGAAATTCTTTCTATTGTCTGGAAACAGAAACATTTACAGGTTTCAAGGGTAAAAGTATTTAACTGGTTTTACAACTTCCAGTTTCAAGCAACTTCTGACTGAGGAATAAGTATTTTGACACAGAAGTTTTAACTTTTAAAGTTTCTGTTAGCCTGGGAACTAAAAGCAAAAGTATCAAGAATTATGTAATCTGAGATAAACCAGCTAAAAAGTTTGATAGTAATTTAAGAACTATTGAAAATAATAGCGAGTACCACTGCAAGCACCTATAATACAGATTATTATTTTCAAAAGTTTAGTGTTTTTTTTTTTTTGCAATTTAAGAACTATCTCAGAGAGTGAGTGTTTGCATTTTGTATCTTGTCTTAGATCTGTAAACATTCACCCAGCACTTCTGCCTGCTGTTATTTAGAACATATATTCAGAGATAGATAAGAATATAATAAGATCAGTCTAGATGTTTTCTGTATTTAGGTGAGACTGTCCTGCAATGTTGTTTTAAAATATTTCCTGTGATTCTGAACTCCGTTGTCACTGTGTTGAGTTACTGAATATTGTCTTGCTCTCAGAGTACTGTTTGGTCACACTTACCATTTGGATAATAGTAACATTACACAGTAAGATTGGTCACTCTTTGGGAAGGGCCTTATAGTAGCTGATAAGGGGTGGTTGGTGGCAGCTGGTACTATTGTATAGTCTGGGCAGAAGGGGGCCTAGCTAGTGAACATTTGCCAACTTTCCCCAGGAGTGTTGTGTGTTTGTATATAAATCAGATTTCAAAGTGTGTGTGTCAGCTACTTGGGAAGGGACAAGAAGCACTGGTTGGACAGAGAGGGTGCTGGAGATTTTGGCTTGACCACTCGGATGAGATCTTAACCCTATAACTGTGCCAGTGGGGAGTCTTTTTGGGGATCTGGAGAGAGAGAGAGAGAGAGAAAAAACATCCCCAGACTGACTGTGAGCTACGTGTGCTCTTAAAGGAAATTGTACTTTACTGTGTGTGTACTTGTCATCCTCCCAATGTGCACATCCCTCACTGGTGTTAGTGGTGAGGATTGAGGCTCTTCACTTACTGGCCCAGTGCAGGGGCATCACACTTCCCATTAGAATTTACAGTGAAAACCTCCAAAGCAAAATTGTACTCATGTCATAAAATGCATATAAAAAGACTGAACTAAAGAATTCTGTTGCATAATTGTAAATGTCACAGTATATAAAATAAAACACTGAAGTAGCAAATTCAAAAGTTTAACATTGTCAAATACTGAGAACCAAAATAGTAGCACTCAAATCCCACAGAAAAAGCCAGGAAACCCATCACCAGAACAAAATAAATATTTTTAAAAAAAATTATTTTGTTGAGCACTTTCAAACAAAGGGATTCCATTTTATACAGCCGCTCTGAAAGAAATGCTGATACGCTTATCAATTTCTCTGTCACCATCAATGACTTTGTAAATCATGCCAAAAGTGCCATCTTGGTGCATTACTTGACATTAAAGGTGAGGCCATTCCATAATTCTAGTCAGAATTATTCCTTTATATCATGCCCTGCGTTGTAACCATCTTGCACCACAAATATTTCACTTCACTCTCAAATTATCAAGCATATTTTTCTCTTCAACTACACACTGCTGTGACTTGCTTGTCATGAAAAACTCAGTGTTATCAGATCCAAACAGATCCCATCTCATAATATATTCATGCAAAATTTCAACTATGTGCCAGAGTCCAAACTTCACCTACTCCAAAATCTTTGCCATGTCTTTAACATTCAAATGAATTATCCAGTTTAATGTCTCAAGGCATGGCTATGAAGGCCAGCCATCTTCTCAATTACAGACTGCACACATCACTTTTTCAGTGCTGATTTCATCAACTGCTTTTCCATCTTTACAGTTATCCTTACCTTATGACTTTTGCTAAATCTGTCAGTCATTCACCATCACTCACACCAGTTTTCTTAAACACCAAAAATGTAGCTTTAATTTACCTCATTAAACAAAGTAAATGGGGGAGACATGCGAACATGCTGAGTACCACAAGACTACCAAAATGTTTTTAATTTTAATAGATGGCAATACAAGGTTGATAAATGTGTATGCTAAGAATTTTGCTTCAAGGATGTGTATTGGATGAATTCTACTTATCAAGCAACACTTGGAAAAAGCAGTTTTAGCAAAGATGGTACTCTAGAAATATCAATTTCAGTTAAAAGATACTGGCAAGGACTCACGAAGCCTCCGTGTAAGAGTTATAACTCTTACACGAAGGCTGCAGTTAAACGGAGTGATGTCAGCATGCTTTGCATATTCATGAGAGCATGCTGAATCACACCTAAGTCTAACACGGTCCATGTAAGACAGTAGGGGGCGTGTCCTTAGGCTGAGCCCTGCAAGCGGACATGCCCCCAGAAGTGTAAAAGTGCCCAAAGTAAACACCCACAACAGAGTCCACGGAAATGTGAATAAACACAACACAACACATGCCCCCACAGACTATGAACATAAAATATATATAAATGAACATGTTATATATTTTTTTAAATTGTAAAAATGTTTAACCGTGAGTGCGCTCGTTTGCGCGGGCGTGCCCGTAGTGCAGCTACAGTTAGCAGTCAGTGGGAAAGCATATAAGAACTAAATATGCAAAATAAGCCAGGAAGCAATAGCGTAGCAGTAGAGATGTTGGCTGAAGAGCAGGCGTTCATGGTTCGAGCCCCCACAACACCAATTTTTTTTTTTTTCAAAATAAGCAGGAAACAAGTCCCTGACAAATATGTACACATAAAACCATAATTTATGTAAAATGTAATGAAATAGCCCATTTATATTGAAGACATGTGAGGTAACAAAAGAAGAAAAAAATGCCAGATGTGCTCATAGCTGAGCTACAGTTTAACAGAGTGAGTGCATGTGCCCGTAGATGAGCAGTGGTTTAACTGGTGCAAAATGATTGCCCGTAGCTGAGCAGTGGTCTAACACGCTAAATCTGTGTGCCTCTAACTGAGCTGAGCGTAATATGCGTGCCGATAGCCAAATGAGACTTAAACCAGCATACCCCGTTTGCGCGGAGCTGCGCATCGCACAAACAAGCTAACCGACGGGCAACGTTGAGCAAGCCATATCAAAACTGCCTTTACACAGACACACCCCTCAGCATGTCTAGACAGTCATGAAAAATAAAAAGCAGTGGCCAGATTCGAACCTAGGATACCATACACCATAGCCAAGGTACAGAACCACTAAGCCATGACAGCAGTACCGAGAAATGCAATAATAGCTAATATATAGGAATGAATACAAACTGGAGCATGACAATGCAGGTTTACTGAAGTTGATACAATTCCAAAATGGCCAATCACAGATATGTGTGGGAAAAATGGACTATATAAGCCCCATAGGAGGGAATACACAGCATAAACGATTGTAGAACTGACCTGTAGGCAGAATGACAGGAGTAGGAGAGGGTAGTTGCTTCCGAGCACAGAGGTGGGGTGTTGAGGAGTCCAGGTACATGGTCTGGCTCCTAGTCCATAATCATGAGGCCCAACTCATGCAGGGCCAGGTCCTCTGGGGAGCATACAGGGCTGAGGCGTGGGACCGGTTGGCTCATGATCTCACCAGTGCCACAGGGATTCCAAGGACTGGTGAGCAGGTCCATCACTACCATGCGGACCTGAAGAGACACAAGCAGGACCAACTGAACCTTTGGATCCAGGAGGCCCGGCAAACACCCAACGCCCCACTACTGAGTAAGTAACATTTAATTATGTATGTAAGAAATTAAACTAGCTGATATTATGGAGATGTGTATTCCAATATTACTTCATTTATATTACAGCTGCAGGTGTCCGTTCTGCGAACCGCAGAGCCTATGGCGATAGGCTGGTGCGGTTGCGCCACCAGGCAGGTCAGTAATCCACTACCAGCAACTGTAAAGAAATACAAAAGTATGACAGTCAACAAAAGAGTGCAGTGTAGTCAGTAAGGAATAAAATCTGCAAGTAACAGTGTGAAAGTGTATGCAAGTATTGCTTGATTACAATAATGTGTTTCAGCCTGTAAGTTAAACCAAATAATGAAACTGTCTGACATATATTCTGAAATAAAAATGCCCTACCTGTAAGAAAATAGTACACAACCTGCAGCAGGCTGAAAAGTATAGCTGCAGAAGATGATGAAATCACATGTGTGAAATATATCCCTGTGGAAATACTGAAACATGACAGAAGTGAGACTGCTGGAAAGGATTGTAATAACTACTGGTAAAACATGTCAATAAAGGCTAGAAGTACCATCCTGAATAGTAAAATGAAAGCAAGTGAGAGAGTGTGAGAAAGTGTCATGAATCCAGCAATACAGTAGTAATAACCCCTGAATAAAGTATACTGAAGTCAAGACAGAATGAAATGCATGTGAGATTCAAAACCAAACAGCAAAATCTGTTCAAAGTGTTGCTGCATCTGGAATGTGTATCCCAAAATCTGGATATGTTGCTCTCAGTCTGCAATATGCAGATAGGATGATTGTCTGATATATCAAACACCCACACTTGTCTACAGCTATATAAAGCAAATGTAGCAGGATGATGTAGCTGAACAAAGCTAGATATGAATGTGTATGAAGAATCATAAAATGTATATTGATGTTGCAGTAACAGTCCTATCACCAAGTTGAAATAGTTATCATATAGGAAACTGTAGTTAGAACAGTAGTGTGTATATAACTGTAGCTATTAGAAATGTACAGCATATGTATTGTTATTTGAAGGTGTTAATATTACCCCACCCTATAACCACATATAACCCATTCCACGTGAAAATGGTATGTGCAATCACAATTAACACACCTGGACGTTTGTCCTGTTGGGTCATATATATTTGCATGTCCGTTGATGCATCTGCCCTGTTCATACATCCACACCTGATGGCCTGTTGCCATCAATTAACCCTGCATGTTATTGGACTGTGTATTTCTGTTCAAATTATGCATGTGTTATGCACGCTATTCAATGGTGTGAATATCTGGGTGTTTGGTTAATGGGAATACTAATGCATGCTGTTTCAACTAATTGTGAATGGTATTATATGTCACTAACCCAAACTGTCATGACATAATGCAAAACATAGGACGACAGGGAAGGTGGGTTCCAGCAGACCCACCTCTCCCACCTCAGCTGGCGAGTGCACCTGGCACTAGTGCCGAGTCCGGACCCTTCTCCGGTGGCCCTGTGCCACCTGCGGGTGGAAGCGCTGCAGGGGATGGGGCTCGCCCCCCTCTGCAAGTGTGGCCGGAGGAGAACCACCACTCACCCTCCATAGCGTCCGGACTGTGGTGCGTAGGGAGATTCGGGACTCTGTTTTCGAGCCCCTACCCCAGCTTGAGGCACGGGTGGCGCAACTAATGGGCATGCCTGTTTCCCCGCCTACACAGCCCCCAGCACAGCCCCGTCCTGGGCAGTGAAGGAACAGTGGCAACTGCCTATGGGTGGGGATATCAGTTCCACTGTTGCCATCTGTGGGCTCATGGGCTCTGGATATCCAAACCTCCATCCCCGTCAATTGCATAACCCCCCCACACGTGTCATACACCGCCCCTGTATGCGTCTTGTTTGTCTTGTCTGTTTACCTACCCAACCTACCTCCCCAGCTGTACCGACTTCCTTCACTTGACATACCACTCTCACCTGAAAAAAAAAAAAAAAAAAGGGCACTCTGTACCCACAAAAAAATTACGCCCCATACATAGCTGCCCATTTCGCACACATGTCTGCTGGACATGGAACCTATCAATTACAATTGGCTGTACAACAAGTATTATTGTTGTCCTGACACCTCTCTCAGGGGTGGAAGGTTTCAAATGTCACACCAAATTACATACATATGCACAGCTGTGGCTGATGAAGAAATGGGCAGCTATGGGCCTTACCTACATCCCTCCTGCACATCCCAAGCTTGTTTCCCTACTGTCTTACCCTCTTTGTGACCCCTTTTTCACCACTTTCATGTCTCCCCATTTTCTTTTCTTTCAAAGAAAATAGCTGGTGTGCCAAAGAGTAAGCACGTTTAAGCGGTTGTAAGCGGTGTGCGGAGCTGTCCGCCAGTGCGCATGCGTGAGCTCCGCGCAAATCAGCGCTAACCCGGTTACAACTGCTTAAAAGTTCCTTAGTCACTTTGATTGACAGGTCCTGTACTCAGTTCAAAAGCAAAATAAAATCCCACTGTGTGTCCCGAACCCAGGACCTTGGAAACAGTAGTCTGCATGACTTACCACTAAGCCATGACTCTTATACAAGAATGTTGTGCTAAAATAAATATATCATGTAATAGTAGGAATGAATGTAAAGGGAATATAGATGTGTAGTACACAAAGCATGCCATTTAGAATTACTATAAAAACTAGTGGATTCCCATAATAGTAGTGTGTGAACAGAAACAGCCATGCTAGTTCGAAGCTAGTAGGTAATAATGTCACTATAGCACCTTGCAAGCCACACACATACTCACAGAAGGATAATCACTGCCCATACCCCACAACCTCTTACAGGAACACATCTGGACCAAGTAATAAAATATGTGGAGCAAAGGCCCAAAACCAGGGACACATTACAAATAATGTTACAACAAACACAGACAGTTCAGAGAGTAACAGGGTCTGCACTTTGTGAGATGTTTGGAAGGGTATGAAGTCTGAAACTTGAATGTTTGTCACCATATTCTGACTTGAGCCCAGAGTGATTTGCCAGAAAAAGGTGTGCATGAGATATTGACCAAAATATGAGGCAGAAATGTGGACAACCTGCAAATATCTGTACACATGACGGGTCTGACCCCACCATATTTGAATAGTTAAGAGCCTAGACATAGCAACAGTGAATGACTTAGAGGGATGCCCCACAGACTCCATGTGAAATGTACAAACAGTAGGCAGAAAGGTGTAACACATGCAATGGTAACTATGGAGTCCTGAAAGTATTCACCACTTGCATGGCAGAAAAAGTGTAGTAATACATATGCTCATGCTAACCCACAGTCACAACTGCAGCATACCAGACATTTTAATGGGTGTACCCCACTGATATGTACCATTCCATGAGGCACATAACAGATGAACCTGAAAGTCTCTGGGGATTGCTCAGCAGCATACTCAAATACCCTAATAGATGTCAAGGCCCACAACATGGCCAGACCACACTGCATGCTGTAACACCCTAGCAGATATAGCAAGCATTCCAAGGTGTGAATGTACATGGAAAATAGGAAAGCTACAGCAGCACACTACAGTCAGGACACCTAGCAGGCATACAAGTAGTGACTGTAAAGGGCAACTATTGAAGCCTTAGCAACAAAGTGCAAGCAAAAGTGAAAGGAAAGCGCACACACACACATTAACAGTAGCAGTAGTTGTAGGTGTCAGTGCACATACACAGTTAGTACAGGAAACTGGAGAAATGAATGGAGGAATGTTAATCTACAACACACCTGGAAATATGAGAGAGATACCAACCTTTACACTCACAGAACATTGTCCACAGCATAACAGCTTGGTCCCTGCCCTTAAAATCTGAAAGGGCTATGCCTATCTCACATACCTTTTTATAGCACTGTTCTGAAATCATGGTGAGAACTGCAATCAGTACACAACTGGCTGCATGCAATTAGCAAATGCTGGCTAACAATTGGTGCAGAGGCCATCACATGGGCATATGCAGATACCTACAAAAGTATGCTGTACTCCCAGTCCACACATGCAATACTTTCATTGCACCCTGAGAAGGACGTGAGAGACAGACAGACAGACAGACAGAGAGACAGAGACAGAGACAGAGAAAACTGCAATTAAGCAGACACAAACAAATTGTTTAGCAACAGCCACCTGAAAGCTGACAACTGGGAAGTGGAGCAGCAGGACAGAGAACCAGACGGCAACACAAGCAGCTGTGACAAACACAGGTAATGTAAAGTAATGCTATAAAGGTCTACATACTGTGAATCCTCCATATGTGTCATTGGTCTGTATCCATATATATATGAAGATGTGTAAAGGGCAGGGGACATACAGCAACTATCAGTGAAGGCTGTACATACATTTGTATGTAAGAGCATCTATGTGCACATATCAATGTTGGTTGATTGTAGGTTGTAGAGCCATGTACAAAGTAGGTTTCACAGTTATGTATGCTTAGCAGTATGTTAGTGTGTGTATACAGTATGGTAGACAAACATGTTGATATACCTGTCTAACATATGGATACGTATGTATGTCAACATATGTATGTGTATATATATATATATATATATATATATATATATATATATATATATATATATATATGATATGCATATATGTATACATACATAGAGAGAGAGATGTAGGAATACATAGACAGATGTAGATAGAATATTGTACAAACATATGTATGTAATGCACACATACAGATATAGATATATGTAGATACATATACATAGACAGACTGATCTGACTATCTACAGGTATGACTGTATATGACGACCTTCAACACACCCTGTCCCACCCCCTCTGTCACTCTCACCCGTACTGTGTTGCCCCTGCACATCTATAGCAATATATGTACATCAATATATATATGTGTATATGTATACAGACATATATATATATATATATATATATATATATATATATATACATATAGATATATCTATATACATATAAATATATATATATATATATATAGAGAGAGAGAGAGAGATGTATATAAATTCTGAGTGAGGCACATGTGTACAGATGTATTGCAACAGGTGCCTGGTGACAAAGGCATGGAGTGAACACCAGTGTCAAAACCGGAGTACCATACCACATTCCAAATCACCTATACCAGTAACCACCAGATATGTGATTGGCTGCCCACCACTGCATGTGTCAGGGGTGAACAGGGTCATAAATGTGTACAATAGTGGCCCCAATGATATTCACAGTGGCACACTATCCCTGGAATACCTGCACATTGTATGTGTCAGCGAACATGGTGTGTCAGCTATGGACATGTAGGTCGGTGTACCCCTCCACACCACATAATGGATGCCATGGTATGGACCTCACATGACAGCTACAGATATGGAAAAGGACACAGTGACATGTACAACACTGTGACAATGCACTCAAACACATTACTAATGCACAGTGACTGACAACACCACAGAGTACACATATACTACCCACATAGAAGTTACCACTCCCGGATTTACATATGTAAGTCACACCCATGGCAGATGTCCAACAACCATAGTAACACCTCACACCATCCACAACCTAAATGACTGCTGTGTGTCGTCCATGCCACTGCAATAGAGTGCACATGTGGAGGTAAAATTTCCTACCCACAGATAAGACATACCCTGCAGTAAACCACACAGTGTTAAGAAGCAAGACTCCCCATGAGTACATGTCACACATACCCCTGCTGAATGTTAGTCAGATAGGTAATATGCCATATGAGTCACCCTGTGTAACTGTGTGACAGCAGCAGGTGCCATCACACCACATGTGTCACAATGGTCAGGGTAGCAGAACAGTATACTGCTGCAGTCCCAGGGGCAATAGCATATTGTATAGTATTGTATTGTAATGTAATGTATTGTGTTGTATTGTATTGGTATGTTGAGGTGCCTCCTTCGTGGAGTGGAACCACTGCTGCTGTGCGCCAGTGTACAGGTACATATCTTGTAGTCAGGCTAGTGTTACATAGCACTTCTATATGTGTGTTTAGCTCCTGTCAGAGTTTATGTAGCATGCAACTGGGGATACCATCAGGTCCCATTCATGTTGTGTATTCTGCTGTCCTGAGGGTGGCTCTCACCTGGATATCTGTGATGACAGGGAGGTTACAGTCAGCTGGGATAACTATGTCTTATTTTGTGGGAGAGGGCGGGTGACACCTGCACTGAACCTGTCTGCCACAATGTTGTCAATATCTGTGGTGTCAGTGAAATATGTGTTGTTGTGTACTAACTATGGGCATAGAGGATGGATCCTGACCAGGTTGCTAACATAACTGAAGAAGGCCTTCTGGTTATCTGTAGTGTCCCTCTTGATTTCCCTCTCAAAGTTGCCCATGGATGTTTGTATGATGGAAAATAGATCCTTACTAGTGCTGCTCAGACATGCCCTCCCTTTATGGAATTATGCTCTGTCTTGCAGTAGCTTCCATCTTCTGTAATACAATCTGTCTATGGCTGGGGTCCACCAGACAGGATGCTGTCCCTTTGTGGAGAGTGTCTTGGTCATATATGGGATTGCATGATCCATGCATTCTCGGAGATGTCTGTAGAAAGCAATTGTGTAGGGGTCAGCATTGTGGGTTGTATCTGCCACTGGCCCAGTGGGCTGAAAGGATACCATGTCACTGTTACAAAGTGTAAAGTTTGCATCTGTAATGTTATTCACTATAGTCGTTTGTGCTGGTGGTGGAGGTGGGATATGTATATCCAGGGCAATCAGTGTGTGGTCAGCTCACAGTAGTTGATAATGTAGGCCATACAGTACCTAGATACAAACCCCCAGAGTGAGGAGGTGCTCTTGACCTGAATCAGTGTTCTGACTGCTGGGGTTTGGTAGTATGTCGTATGGAGTGTGCCAGGTACTGTTGCACAGTTACTGGCTGAGCAGTGATACCTGGCCATTTACATGTGTATCCACCAATAGACAGACAGATGCTACATATGTGAGATATGTTGTATCATAACAGTCGAGTAGCATGTGTAGTATGTGTGCCAAATTCTGTTGACATATATTGCTGATATCAGGTTATTTTCTTTCTCAGGTACATGGCCCACCCACGGAATCCCACTTACTCCACAGCTGAGGATGAGGAGATACACCAAAGCCTGGTGCGGGATTATGCAATACTCTTTTCCCGCACCAGCCAGAATCAGCAGGAGAGGGCTGCACTGTGGCAAGACCTTGTCCGTCGGGTAAATGACATAGGCATGCATAATAGGACATATGAGCAGGTACAACATCACTGCAGTGATTTAATCAGACATGTCCATCAGCGTGCGTCAGATATCCACAGGCAACAGGTCGCCAAAGGTGGTGGGGTAGCTACACATCCCCACTCACCAGACTGGAGGGACTACTCATGAGTGTAGTGGCTCCAGTCCGCCAGCAACAACAACAGCAGCAGACATGCATTATGATGGAGGCTGGAGCCACGCAGCAGCAAGACAGTGAACGTGCAGGTAATATGCCATATGTATAGTTGACTGTTGTGTACACTGGTAGTTAATGCATGTGTGAGGTGTGTCCTTGGTTTGTAGCTGTCACCATAGTATTTAATGTGCAAGTGTGATATCCTCAATATTAGCAGCTGACCTGTGAAAGGCGACTGTTGTACTACTGACCTGTATCATACTCAGTAACAATGGCACAGTTGTGCCCACTGACATTAGTTTCTTCACGTCTGCAGGTCCCTCTGGTATAACAGCAATGCAGCCTATCCATGCTGGTGAGTGTGTACTAACAATTCCTGTATTAGTCTTGATAGTAATAGTACTATTTGGCTCACTTAGTAGTGCTCTTTGTATGCATGTAGGTATGTCTGTGTCTGTGTGTTGATATCACACATACTGCGTACTGTACAATTGTGTGAAACTGTGTGCATGTGTGCATGTGTGCACCTGTGCATGTGTGCATGTGTACATGTGTGCACCTGTGCATGTGTGCACCTGTGCATGTGTGCATGTGTACATGTGTACACCTGTGCATGTGTGCACGTGTGCACCTGTGCATGTGTGCATGTGTTCATGTGTGCATGTGTACATGTGTGCACCTGTGCATGTGTGCATGTGTGCATGTGGCATGTGTGCACCTGTGCATGGGTGCATGTGCACATGTGTGCACCTGTGCATGTGTGCACCTGTGCATGTGTGCATGTGTGCATGCGTACATGTGTGCACCTGTGCATGTGTGCAAGTGTGCACCTGTGCATGTGTGCATGTGTGCATGTGTGCACCTGTGCATGTGTGCATGTGTGCACCTGTGCATGTGTGCATGTGTGCACCTGTGCATGTGTGCATGTGTGCACCTGTGCAGGTGCGCACCTGTGCACCTGTGCATGTGTGCATGTGTACATGTGTGCATGTGTGCACCTGTGCATGTGTGCATGTGTGCATGTGCGCATGTGTGCATGTGTGCATGTGTGCATCACTGGTAATGTGTAGACATTGTAAACTGTGTTTCCTGTTTCCCTCCCACAGGTTCTGGTGCTGCTCTGGTGTCATGTAGCAGGGAACCTGAATCAGGTGCCGTGGGTACTGATAATGATGACATCTGTGTAATGGCACAGGAAGGTATGCCAGGGTCCACCATTGGTCAGCCGATTGACAGTACACAGCTGTCGACCCCATCAATGCGCACAGTTATCCTGCCAATACACCCTTTGTCACCAATGTCCCTAGGTGATGAACAGCATACAGTGGGCATTGACCAGGGTAATGTGGTATCTGTGGCACATGCCTCCCCACACAGCAGCCATGGGCATGGCCCAGAGATGTTACCACACAGACAGATGTCCAGGGGTTCTCGTGGGAGCATCCGTGGGGCATACTGCCCCTGTCAGACGTGCCCACAGAGGTCTTACAACCTCAGCTATGTTTCGGGCTGTCATGCAGGCGCAGTCACATATGGAACGGTACACCAGACAGGGTCTGAGGGAGCTGACAGCATGTCGCACAGCCATGACTGACAGTATGCGTGACATTGTGGCTGCCATCCATGATTTCACCGATGTCATAGACAGACGTTGTGGGGACATATCAGACCGGTTCCACAACTACATGTCCATGAGCCAGGGCGATGGTGGGCGGTTGAGGCGTCGACGTGGCCGTATGCCAGCAACAGCAGCAGCTGGCAGTTGTCATGGACGAAACAGGGCCGCGGCCACCCCCGTAGTGCCAGCAGCAGCCCCAGCAATGCTGGGTCTGTGCTGTCATCAGACCACCCCAGGAGACCACGTGCACGTGGCTCTGGCCAGGCCCGACAGGGATCTGTGTCCAGTCAATGAACACCTGCTTCTGATGACAGTACCCAGTCTGGGTTGATACCGGATATGGTCCGTAGCACCCCTGCAAGGCTCAGGTACCATGTCCATGGCCAGAGACACTGATCTGTATGACCTGGCAGGTACAGTCTGTGGCTGTCCACAAACACCAGTATATGGCAGCCATGAGGTGGAACTATGTGCATCCATACACACATGCGAATTGACAACACCTAGGGCTACCGGATACACGCACACACTGCATCAACATTGCCCCACCTTCTACTGCTGTCCCTCACCAACACACATACATGTCAATCGGTGGTATCGGTGGCTGACTCAGGCATACCAAGTTCACACCCTGTGCATATGATGAAACTGTGCCACCTCCTGCAATCTGTAACAACTGTGCAGGTACAGGTTAACATGTTGCTGATGCACAGGGTGACCACATAGATGTGTAGTAATAGTATCATGTTGTTAACAGTACTGTGTGCTGAATTAATTGTGGGTATATCACAGCATGCCTGATGCAGTAAGTGTGTGATTGTCATGTACTGCTGTCTACACCCATGGTAAGTACCATAGTGTATCATCTGCACATGTTGGCATACTGGTGGTAATGATGTCAACAGAAGGCTACATACATAGGTAGCATACTGGTAATGAATGTAGTAATATGCAATGATGGACATGTAAATTGCAAGTGGCATGTTGCCCACACTGGACTCTGCAATGCAGATGTTTGAGGATGTTGATATGTGTGCAGTACTACACGACTGGTACAGGACACACAGGAGCACCCTAGCACTACATGCTCACATCTCATACCATGCTAGACAGCCCCAACACACAACACTAACTGTCACAGGAGGGAGAGTCCCCATATATGTCAGGGATACTGTGGTGGCAGGCCAGGTAGCATACATCCTACTAAGTATGGAACCACTGAGTGAAGGCTCAGTGTCTGTTATTTGACATGTGTATTACTGCAGGTATGAGCACATGGGTTTCCATCCAGTTATTGTACATCCTGACAGTACATGGTCTGTACACTTGTGTGCACTGAGACTGGACCCTAGCCATCTGACCTGTGTATTTCCATGTACATGTGCATAGTGCCTGCATATTTGCAGTGTTACCTACTGGAACTGGTACAGCTTGTTTGTTGTACAATGGACTACATGCAGCCCTGTTTACTGTAGCTTTGTTTGCATGCATGTTTGCTTGCAATTACCCTGGAATACTGATCACACCTGCAATGCATAGTTATAGAGCTTCTGTGGACTCCTAGTGCCATCTGCATAGCTTACTATATGTATGTCCATGTCCCACTTGACAGGATGTCACTGTTTGTCCTGTTCACATGTACATTGCCTGTGACACAGTGCATATGACTTACCTGGCATGTGTCCACATGAGCAGTCATATATGCTACTGCTAACTAATCACAGGCACTACACCTTCACATATTCATCTTCTGTTGAACTACCTGCTTCGCTAGGGATGGCCTGCACCTGTCACCCCTGGGCTTTCAGATATTGGCAAAGGCTCTTGCTACCCCCATAGTGCCTATGTTAAGGAAGGCTCAAATGACAAACCCACCTTCAGAAGTATCACAAGGGATAAGAAACTAAGAGTAATGCTACCCAACACCAGAGGTCTTAACCTCCAGATGCATGCACCCGAAACTCTCCTTGGCATGGAGAACATCGATATCTGTGCAGTAACAGATGCCTGGTTCAGGGCTACTGAGAGCACACCAGCACTACCAGGTTTAACCTGGTTGATTTCTTTGAAACAGTCACCAAGGCCATTGACGAGGGGAAGGTGGTTCACACAGCCTACCTGGACCTCGCAAAAGCCTTCACAACAATACCCCACTTGGGCATTCTAGAGAAGCTCACCAGCTTAAATATAAGCCCCTATGTCACTAGATGGATTGCACAGTGGATCAAGGACAGAACCCACATGGTTAGAATTGCTGGAGCCATGCCAGACTCCAAACCAGTTACGAGTTGTGTCCCACAAGGCTCAGTCCTGGGACCTCTCTTGTTTGGTATATATTTATTGGAGGTACAGGCCAACACGGACGGACTGTGGCTGACCAAATATGCAGATGACTGCTAACTGGCCACCATAATCAACTCTCCAGCCGACACAAGCATCTTCCAAAGGGGCATTATAGAAACAGACAACTTGTGCCAGAGCCATGGCCTTCAGCTGAACAGTGTTTAGAAAGGGAAATGTGCATCCTGTAGTCTGTTCAACTAGTTGCCAAAAGGACACTTCCCTTACATACAATTGCACACACACTAGCCCCCCTCAGCCAATCCCACACACTTGTCATTTGCAGGATTCAACCCCCTACCTAACTATATTATGACACTTGACACAGACGCATTAGCGGAGTGCGCTAATCGCATTGCTGGGAGGTTTTTCTTCTCTTGCTGTACTTATAGGGTGCTGACATCATCAGTGTTTAGAAAGGGAAATGTGCATCCTGTATCTGTTCACCTAGTTGCCAAAAGGGACATTTTCCTCACACACACTAACCCCCCCTCAGCCAAAAACACACACTTGCCATTTACAGGATTCAAACTCCGATCTGACTATGTTACAACACTCGAGACGGACACATTAGCAGAGTGTGCTATTCGCATTACTGGGAGGCTTTCCTTCTCTTGCTGTACTTATAGGGTGCTGACATCATCAGTGTTTAGAAAGGGAGATGTGCATCCTGTAGTCTGTTCACCTAGTTGCCAAAAGGGACATTTCCCTCACACACACACACACTTGCCGGATTCAAACCCCTACCTAGCTATATTATGACACTTGAGACAGGCGCATTAGTGGAGCGTGCTATTCGCATTACTGGGAGGTTTCTCTTCTCTTGCTGTAATTATAGGGTGCTGACATCATCAGTGTTTAGAAAGGGAAATGTGCATCCTGTAATCTGTTCACCTAGTTGCCAAAAGGGACGTTTTCCTCACACACACTAACCCCCCTCAGCCAAAAACACACACTTGCAGGATTCAAACCCCTACCTGACTATGTTATGACACTCGAGAAGGACACATTAGCAGAGTGCGCTATTCACATTACTGGGAGGTTTTCCTTCTCTTGCTGTACTTATAGGGTGCTGACATCATCAGTGTTTAGAAAGGGAGGTGCGCATCCTGTAGTCTGTTCACCTAGTTGCCAAAAGGGACATTTCCCTCACACACAATTGCACACACACTAACCCCCCTCAGCCAAACACACACACTTGCCATTTGCAGGATTCAAAACCCTATCTAACTATATTATGACACTTGAGATGGACGCATTAGCAGAGCACGCTATTTGCATTACTGGGAGGGTTTCCTTCTCCTGCTATACTTATAGAGTGCTGACATCATCGGTGTTTAGAAAGGGGAATGTGCATCCTGTAGTGTGTTTTCCTAGTTGCCAAAAGGGACATCTCTTTCCCACAGACTTACACAAACACCAACCCCACTCACACACACACACACTGAGCATTTGCAGGATTCAACCCCCTGTCTAACTATGTTATGACACTTGGGATGGACACATTAGCAGATCTCGCTATGCACATTACTGGGAAGTTTCCCTTCTCCTGCTATACTTATAGAGTGCTGACATCATTGGTGTTTAGAAAGGGGAATGTGCATCCTGTAGTGTGTTTTCCTAGTTGCCAAAAGGGACATTTTTCTCCCACAGATTTACACACACACCAACCCCACTCACTCACACAAACACACACTGAGCATTTGCAGGATTCAAACCCCTACCTAACTATGTTATGACACTTGTAATGGATGCGTTAGCAGAGCGCGCTATTCGCATTACTGGGAGGTTTCTTTTCTCCTGCTGTACTTATAGGGTGCTGACATCATCTGTGTTTAGAAAGGGGAATGTGCATACTGTAGTGTGTTTTCCTAGTTGCCAAAAGGGACATTTTTCTCCCACAGACTTACACACACAAACCCCACTCACTCACACACACAGTGAGCATTTACAGGATTCAAACCCCTACCTAACTATGTTATGACACTTGTGATGGACACATTAGCAGAGCACGCTATTCGCATTACTGAGAGGCTTCTTGTCTCCTGCTGTACTTATAGGGTGCTGACATCATCGGTGTTTAGAAAGGGGAATGTGCATCCTGTGGGGAGGCAGACGCCAAGCACACTCTGGCTAAGCTGTCATTCCCTAGGGCAAACAGCCTAGTGTTGACCTCTACACCCATATGTTTAATTGTCAAATGCACATTATTTGTTGCTGATAGACTGTTTGCACATCTTTATTGCCATAGTATTCCCTGTTTGTATGAACAACTTGTGCATCTGTGGAAGATGTTTGCATATGGGAGGGATCCACTATATCACGTATGTCTCTGTAGTCATTTAACTGTGTGCACTGGGCAGACTGCTGTAATGTGGTTGGTTCCTGGAATAACACGTAAAATACCAGATATGTGTGTCCAACTGCTAAACTGAGATTTGGCCTAAGTGTGTGAGCATGCCCAGTTCAGCCTTCCCATGGCATGTTGTCTGACATATGTCTCATTTATCAAAGTGTGTGAGCATGCCCAGTGTGAGCATTCCATATGTTGGACTCTGCAGCCCACCACATTTGTGGATGAGTGTGAACTTCAACAAATATCACCTGTTTATGGTTGTGTGTTGTGTGTCATGTTGTGTAGTTACTGTACAACTGCTTTGTGTGTGAACACAACAGGATTATACTGTGCCTGCAGTGTTTGCATGGGATACTTTGCATACAGTTGTCAACATCCTTTCACACTGACCTAACACTGTAGTACTGTATAGTGTACTGTAAGTACTTTGACTGTGGTGGACAGTATCCTGGGCTTTAGTGCTATCACTGCTTTACATTTCGATAGTGAGCACAACAGCCTGGTTAGGGGCCAGTTGTGTACATATGACCATGTTGCATTCTGTTCAGATATGAACTACTTAAACCAGGCTTGTCCAACATTGGTAGTGTATTCCACAACATAGGTGTACATTTGCAAACACTAGTGATGTGCCCTAGTCCATGTCTAATGCTAGTTGGAGAGTGTGTTTGTCCTTCAACACACATTGTAAGTGGAGTTTGCCATGACATGTGTCATGGTTAGTATAGTGTGCCTCTGTCTACCTGTGACATGACAGTGATACCCAGGATAAAGCTACCATCTCCCATCCACTCATCAAGATTCCTATTGAGGAAGATTGATAAGTGACTCTATGGGTAGCCTGTACTGGGAGTTCACTCATGGGTGGGGGTGGCTTCTGTGTTATGGATCATGCAATACAGCTTGTCCTATGTAAGTCAGTGCTGGGGTTCAGGTCTCTCATGTGCATAGCTCACTGTCATTCAGATTGTACAAGGTGAAGCATGTTTATTGATACCAGCAACTCAGGCAACACATGGCATCTGTGCAAGCTCTTTGATACTCCTGGTGAGGTACTGTTGGGGACTTTACGGTTGATGGAGGTGTCTGCTGAGGTACATCCCACAGGGGCTATTGTAGTCAATTGTACCACTGATGAAGGATGACTGCAGAGCCACAATGACCTCCACTTATCTAGATCTGACAACCTTCATAATTAGGTGGGTATATGGTATGTTTCTGTAAACACTACAGCACATGTTTGTCCAATGCAGGATATCTATCACCTTGTGTCCCCAGGTCTCTCATTACATGTTAACTACATAATGGGTTAACACCTATGTGGTAATTGGTGGGCACTTACTGTATGTCCACGGGGGTTGACTATACACTTTTCTGCAATTAGCTTGCTGACATGGCTATGGCACCAGTTGTCTGTTTCTATGTGGCCCTTTTGTGGGATGCTTGTGTCAGCTGGTGGATCATATGTGGTGAGCAGTTTGTAGTCCTCTGCAAACATGTTCAGACACAGTCCTTCCATGTTTGCCTGTGCCTATGGGACATATATACAAGATGAGGGAGATCCGAGGACCAAGCCTTGTGGGATGCCAGTTATATCTGGTTTGTAGTCTGACATGGCTGCAGCATGTCTGACCATGTGTGTTCTGTCCTTGGTCTGGTTTGCAACCCCTCTACTGACATAGGGGTTTATATTTAAGCTGGTGATCTTACCTATAATGAACACGTAGGGTATTGTATAGAAGCCTTTGCAAGGTCCAACTACGCTGTGTGGACCACATTGCCCTCATCAATGACCTTAATGACTGTTTCAATTGAGTCAAACATGTTTAGGAGCAGGATCTGCACCTAAAAAAGCCACACTGGGTAGGGTCCAGTGTCAGTAGGTCCCCAATATCTTTATGTCTGTGGTACATGCTGATCCTTTCCATAGCTGTGCAGACCATGCTTCTCAGGATTCTGGGGTAGTAGTTTTCAGTATCCATTCAGGCAACACTTTTGTTGAGAAGGACCACTGTTGTTGTACACTGCTCTTTGGGTACATATTCTGTGGTAAGGCTGACATTGAGCAGTAGTGTGATTTGGCATTCCATTCATCTTGGAGTCCATGTTGCACTAAGCCCAGGACACCATCTCATACCATTGCTGCTGTGTGTTTTGCTTTGTAGATGCTGGCTGTTACCTCAGCATCTGCAATGTCAGGGGGCCAGCAGTCTGCTGAAATAGATATTCTGCATTCGGGGGGGGTTGCACTGCACCTGTCAGGATGTATGTTGGCAATATGTGTGTGTGTTTGTGATATTTGTGTGATTCAGAACATATCTGTGAATTCTCAACATGGTTCCTACCATCAGTTGTGAAAGCCTTGGGATTATCCTTAGTGTCCTGTACAATTTGTATCTTCATAGGTTCATAGGTTCATACTAGGCTATCCACCCTAGGGCATTTGTTAGCCTAGCCAGAGTGTGTGTGGCTTTTGCCACCCCTTGCTATGTGAATATTATGGCCATTTATGATTTGCTTTGCTGTGCCTCTGTCTGGACATGACACAGTGAAGACCCCCAGTGTAACTCTACAATCATCCATCCACTTGGCAAGATTCCTGTTGAAGAGTGTCAGTGAGGGCTCTGCCTAACATGGAGTGGGATTCTGGTCCAGGGTGTGGGGAGCCTCTGGATTATGTATCTGTCCCACCAGCACATCCTATTTCATTATTTGTTGAGGTTGACATCTCTCACTCTCACAGCTCCGATTGCTTTGAGTTTTCTGGGGTGGAGCATGTCCATTACTCCTGTGTTGGGCATGGCCTTCTACAACAGGCATGCAATGCCTCTGTGTAGGCAGTATGTGACTGCATTCAGCTGGGGTGTCTACAGCCAGGCAGCATATGACATATATTTGAGACCCTTTATCCTCTTGGTGAGATACCTTTGAGGTCTTACTAACTGCTGCAGGTGTCAGGTAAGGTACATCCCATATGAGGCATTGTACTAGATTATGGGTGTGATAAGAGAATAGTATAGGGGCACAATGACCTCTGTTGACGTAGATGTGAATCCTTTCCTGATACACTGTCAAATGTAGACAGTCTTCCTAGCCACATTGGCAATGTGGGTGTCATAACAGGTTACTGTCCACTTGTGTCCCTAGGTCCCTGGTTACTCTTTCCATACATAATGGTTTACCACCTATGTGGTAATTTGTGGTACCTTGTTTGGTATTTGGTGGGACATTCATACTGTCCAGTGTCTCCAGGACGGCTGGGTGGGGTTCCTGTGTGTGAGAGTGTGGTCTGTAGCATGCTACAGACTGTACAGAGGTCTTGCCTACAGTTAGTTGCACATGGGTGGACTCCAATGCCTTGTGCATTGTCAGTTACCTGGACGTATGGGTGTCTGTGCTGAATATGGATACTCACCCTCCTTTTATGTTTTGTTCCAGGTTTTGGGGCCATGACACATGATATGTGGTATAACCTGGTAGTGTTGGTGTGCTGTCAGGAGGCTTGCAGCAGGTTTCTGTCACTGCACACACATCGATGTTCTCCATACTGGGGATGGCCTTGGGAGCATGCATATTGGGGTTTACACATCTGGCATTGGTCAGCATTACCCTTATGTTTCTTTCCACTTATGTTTTCTAGGGTGGTGGGTCAGTCTTTTCAGCCTTGCCTACAAAAGGCTCTATGGAGGTGGCAAAGGCCTTATCCAATATCCAGACGCCCAGGGGAAGCAGGTGCAAGCCATCCCAAGAACAGCTGCGTGGCTTGTCAAGCATAACATCCCAAGCAGACAGACATTGGATCCCCTTGGAATGACACCAGTAAGTGTGCCACTTGCTATGACTGATCATTCCGTGTTTGTACTGTGGCATTATTCTTGGTAAGGGTAGGATGCTGCAAACGGTGAGTGTCATACCAGCCTGGACTACATAATCAGAGAGCTCATCTATGTCTCTTTTCATGTAGTCTAGGGAGGTACATCTCAGGTCATTCACATCAGCATGGACTATGACTGCATCATATTTTTACTTGCTTTGGAGTGACCTGCATACTTCTGTTATGTGGCATATTGTGCAGCCTACAGGCAGCTTACTGTACCCTTTCCCTTGTTCAGTCTGGTGTGCGGGACAGCAGTGTGTCTGACTATGGAGTCACCTATTACAACTGTATCAGGCATGTTGTTTCTCCTTCTGCCCTGTGACTGTTTGGCACACCAGCTTTGTGTACTATGTGCTGCATGTGCTATGTTTGGAGGTTGTTTGATTGGGTGTCTGCTTTAGAGGCCTCTGTTGGTGTGCTGTGTTTGTAATTTGTGCCTCCGGGAATGTTTTTCTGTGTTTATGTGTTTGGTTTGCAGTTGTGATAGGTCTATGTGGGACTGTGTTTGTGGTGTGTGCGGTTACCTTCTCCTCCTGACTAGTTTTGGGGGTACTGAGTTGAGGGAGCTCAGCCTCCAGTTTGAATAGATGGTTGCATCTCTCACATATATTTGTATTTCTTGGGTGGAGTTGGGGGTTGTCTGTGTAATTGGGGCAGGTGTAACATTGCCACAGGATTCACAGATTCAACTTGTTGTGGCTGGCCTTAGTGGATTGTATGTGTGGACAGATTTTATTGCCATACTACTGATCAGTGATTACTTCATTGTTTATGTTTGCTCTATCATGTAGTAGCTTCCTCATTCTCTTGCATGGTTTGGTTATGGCTGGTGTCCACCATGCCAGATGCCTGCGTGTATGGCATTGTGTCTTGTTTTAATTTAGGATTGCATAATCCAAGCATTCCTGGCAGTGTTCATGGATTGGCTGTATTACAGGTTCTGAGGTGTGGCCCATATTTTGCACCTGCACAGGACCTTTAATGGATTCCACATCAGTTTGGAGGAGTGCAAATATTGCTTTACACATGTTTTCCACTGTGGTTTTCTGGCCAGGGACTGTGGTCAGGATTTGTATATCGAGTGTGATTACTCTATGGTCTGGTTTTACCAGTGAGCAATACACTTCTCATCTTGCCATCCAGTACCCATGTTGCTGATTATCACACCCAGTATGCTTACCCCTCTTGTGGGAGTGTTACATTGTTCCTGGGCCTTTTGGTTTATGGATTCTAGGAACTTTTCTCCTACACTGTTGGAGCTAGTATAATGCTCCCAGTCTATGTCTGGGTATTTTCAGTCACCCAATATAATGTGGTTTGGAGGACTTGATATATTCATGTATTCCAGCATAGGCCAGGTGCAGTTCCTGGTGTTGGGACAGTAGTCTGTAGCAGGCTATAAACTGGGGGGCGGTCTTAGCCACTGTTACTTGACCATGGCTAGTCCATGCTGCTTTTTGTTGTGGTACCAACATGGGGATGTGGTTATCCTTGACAATTCTTGCTAGTCACCCTCCTTTTGTAGCTTGTTCCATGTCTTGAGGCTGTACAGCACAGTATGAGGTGTAACCTGGTAGTGTTAGGGTGCTGTTGTGAGCCTTGACTCAGTTTTCTGTTACAGCGCAGATATCAACATTCTCCATACTGGGTGAGTTTAGACTGCATGCATCTTGCTGTTTCGACTTATCCCTTATCTTATTCTTATCCCTTCTGATACCTATGGAGATAGGTTTGTGTTTTGAGCCTTACCTATTCAGGGCACACTGTGGGTAACAACAGCCTTTGCCAGTATCCATACGGCCTGCACTGATAGGTGCACTCCAGTCCTAGCAGGTGGAGCATAATGTCATGCTCAGCATGTCATCCCAGACTGGCACACATTGGATCCCCTTTGACTAACTGCGATACTTCAGTCAATTATTGCACTTGATCATCTCATTGTCATATTGTGGCATGATGCTTGGTGAGGGTAGGATGTTAGTCAGGGTCCTCAGGTGTGCATACAGTACATGGTGTTACATTACTTAACACATGGCATTCATGCCTCAGGTGGTGCTGCAGGGCTGCCTCTGTCGGATGCGCATATTACACTTCCCTGTACATGTTTGTGAGCATGTCATGTCATTGTAGGCATCCATGTTATTATTTGAGTGAGTCAGAGGGGGTGTCATTCCCAGGGTTCCTACTGAGCCAGTGTATGTGCTATGTGTTGCCTCTTTGCCAAGGCCAGGGCATACTGGGCACGCCTCCTTCTGCCTACTGGGGTAGGCTCAGGTTGTTCCTCCTCCAAGTCACGCTCTGCCTGTGATGGCCTTGGCAATGGTGGGGGGCTGTTTGGCCCAGCCCTATGCTGGTCCTGCTGCAGCTGTTTTCGCAAGATCATATTATGTAGCATAGCACATACCATGACAATTTGGGTACATGTAGTTGGTGTGTACTGCAAGGCTCCACCAGATGTGTCCAGACACCGGAACCGTGACTTGAGCAGCCCAAACACATGCTCTATTACATTACATGTTTGTGCGTGTGCCTCATTATGGCATTCCTGTTCAGGTGTTTTGTGCATTTCTGATGGGTGTCATCAGCCACGGCTCCAGTGCATAACCTGCATCCCCCACTAGGTGTCCATGCGGGATGTCCCCATTGGCAAATGTCTGGTACAGCTGCGTCAAATGCCAGATGTGGGAATCATGGAAGCTCCCAGGACAGCCAGCGCACACATTCATTACTATGCCCTGGGCATCACACATGACCTGGCAGTTGATGGAGGGGAAGCCCTTGCGATTGATGTATGCCCTACCCCGCTCACCAGCTGGTGCTTTGATGCGTATGTGCGTGCAGTCTATTGCACCCACTACCTCAGGGTATTCCGCTAATTGCTGGAAGAGACTCATATTGCTGACCAATACCTCCCCGGCATTGGGGAAATATACATGATCATCGACATGTGCTGACATGGCATCCAGGAACTGGTGCAGTCCCCTGGAGGCTGATGCCTGTGATATCCCCATCATATCACCAGTTGGTCTCTGGAAGGTACCTGTTGCTAGTATTCTTAGACCAACACATACCTTGGTTTCTACTGGGATGGGTTCCCCTCTGTTGGTTCTGTGTATGAGGTGTGGCCTGCACAGCTCCACTATTTGCTGCAGGAGGTCTCTGTCCACTCTATAGCACTCTACTATCTCCATCTCATGTAACCCGTGGTAGGTGACCCTGGGCCTGTACACTCTTCTCTGTCTCCTCACTGTGGGTTGTCTGGCATCATCTGCATTGTCACCACCCTCAGCAAGTCGCCTATGTCTCATTATGACAGCTATGGCAGCCCCTAACATTTCTGCTCTGAGTTCAGCTTTTTCAGTTTTCACTTCTAATAACTTAACTCCTGTCTTGCAGTGTCTCTTGAGAGAAACATCCTGCACTGCTGTTTGCAGAGTTTTAAGTGCTGGGCTGGGCTACTATTCTGCCTGTGTAATTGCCTGCTTCTAATTGTTTTCAACTGCTAGCTCCAGCAGTATTCCCTGCTAGCTTCCTACTAAATCTGTTGCTTCCTTTTTCCTTTCTGTTTCCTCAGGGAGGAGCCGTGTGCAGACCAGCAGAAACACGCTCACAGTGGCTTACACGTGCGCACACATGCTTACACAGTTCAGAATCTGCTTATTCGGGTTAAAACGCGTGCATGCCCACGCAAACAGTGTTAAACATCTCTCAACATGCTCCCACATGCTCAGTCTGCCTTACACGCACACTGCCTTACTCGTGCTTCATGGCGTGCATACATGTGCATGCACGCCCAGCAAGAAACTTTGGTGTAGGCAACAGTGTACACCTTCCATTTCTTGACTTTCTCATGCTTATTTAGTGGCACACCTCTTTCCATGATATCTGTCTGACATCTGTCATGTAACTATGACCTCCAATGAACTGCATTTCTTTCTACCATTCCCCCCTGTGATGTCACCTATCTCCTACTCTGTTCCTCCCCCTTCTGTAACTCTTACACTACTCAGACTTTGCTCATTTGCTATGTGACAGTGGAATTCAGTATCCTAACACTCATTTGCATCAGATTGCCTACTAATGCTTAGTTAAATCTCTTAGACACAGCTTCCCCCCTTAGCAACCCCTACACGGTGGCCATGTTGGTTTTGGTCTGCTGGTCCCTGCATTGACATTCCATGTACTGCATAAAGCCCACATTTGTGGGTTTACAACCTTCATTTTTATGTATTATGCAGTGCAGCCCATTTGCGCAGGGCTGCGCTGGGTTTAAACATCAGCGATCGCCGAAAAAAAAATTATATTTTTAAGATATTTGCATCAGGTTACCTTGCCAATGGCCACATATTTGGCCATTGGCATGCTGCCTGACACATATGCACCCTTTATTTGGAGCTGACATGGCTCCATTGCAGTTTTTGCAGAAACGTACCCAGTTGTCAACTGAGTACATTTCTGCAGCTAAAACAGCTCTTACACGGGCTGTTTTGGGCTTCCTGGATCGCTAATCATCCTCATTTGCATGCTATTCGGCTGCAAGTGAGGTGATTAGCTTATCCACGCCCACTCCGTGTAAGAGCCATTTTAGCTTGTCTCTTACACGGACTTTCTGCTGTTCCTGGATCGCGAAGGCTGTATGGAGTCTTACACTACTCTTAGACTCCGTGCAAGCCTTCGTGAATCCGGCCCACTGTTTTTCAAAATATGTGACCCTCCATATGGTGGCAACCCCTCAAACAACCCTAGTATATATATATATATATATATATATATATATATATATATATATATATATATATATATATATATATATATATATATATATATATATATATATATATATATATATATATATATATATATATATATATATATATATATATATATATATATATATATATATATATATATATATATATATATATATATATATATATATATATATATATATATATATATATATATATATATATATATATATATATATATATATATATATATATATATATATATATGCCATCTCTATGGTCACCCGATGATGAGGAAAGGGGAAGGTATCCTATGACAATGCTCACACAGATAGACAAGGCTGGATTTCCTTTATCTGTGATATGATTTAAGATTAAAGGTGAATTCCTCCAATTTAATCTTTTAATGTCTAGTTACTACTATATGGACTTTTACATTGTGTCCTCATCTCTGCAAAGGGTACTTCAGTTTTCACCTATTTCCCAAAAATGTGCCGGTTAATTGGCTAATCTGAAAACTACCTATATATATATATATATATATATATATATATATATATATATATATATATATATATATCTCATACATAACTCTGCTTTTGTGGCCTGGTTTGTGGCTGAAAAGGGTCTATGACAGATCAGTTCACTTACCTGGTTAACAAATGAGTCTATAAATTTCAGTGATGCAACATACCTCTCAACTGTCTAGAAGTTTGCAGAATGTCCGCATTTTTACCTCATATTTCTTTTGCTCATAGAATGTGTGGTTTTCTTGCAAAGCATTGAAGATTGCAGTCACTAAGTAATGTCATGCGTTTGAATTTCAGACTGCATATCATCGAGAAAATACATGCTTATACAAAACCTGTTACTCTATCAACTTTCTAAGTTGAAAAAAATAACATTTAAAATGTTTGCTTAATACTGGGCCTTTTATTACCCCATTATGTTTGCATTTTCCCATATTCAAGTATTAAGAGGCAGAACAGGAAATAAATGTTGGATATCCACAGTGATTTAGGAAAATATTCATATCTTGTTGTCAAGTTTAGAATATGATATAAAAGTCATTACAAAAAAGCCACTTTGACATGATTATATCACACACTGTATCCATTCTGATGTTACTTGATAAGCACCATAGTAGGATTTAGTTAATTATTATTGCTGCATAAAAACTAAGCTAGGTTGAGACAAAAATCATGCTATAGAGTTTCGGAGCCAAGAATATCTTGAATAAGAGTAATCCCATATTTATAAGTTAATGGGAACTGAACCACCACAGTCTGCAGTAGTATATAGAGATTCATCGCTTCATAGGTAAGTACTACGCTAGCTGTACTTGTGGGCCTTTTTAAACCTAGCTATTTTCTCTTTTTTGTGCTTGAAAAAAAAACTATCCCATTTGGTTATAGATTGGCCTTACCTGTCCCATGGTCAATAATTATAAATAACACCTAATGCGAACAACTGGGATCATATTACTGATAATTTGATGGGCCCATGCATAGGATAAGGCATTTATGAGCTGCCTTTCACCATTAGTTGTACAATATTCCAGAAACAAAATCTATTAGTATGATTGCTTTTACCACAGTCCTATAAAATGAGTAATCAAAAGCATTAACTGTACATACAGAAATTGACCTGCATAATAGAACTGGACATAAAATGAACGTGATGAAGATGTAAATAAAGTATTTCACATGCTGCTGGCTTTTAGGCTGTCACATATATGTCACAACAGTGTCTAATTCCCTCTATTTACAAAACCACTATTGTGTTCTTTCTTAAATATTTTTTATTGCCACTAATGTAAAGCCGAGTGTCAGTATCAGAAGTTATTTAACTATTATGTATGTGTTTCTAAGACTTTTTTGTTACTGTGTTTTCTTATTGAACAGGCATCACTTTATATTCTATGCACAAATGCTTCATTTGATGCATGTTGTGATCATATCTTCATTGTATTACCTAGCTGTGACTCATTGCTTTGTACAGTACTTTAATAGGTGATATTGTGTGTATTGACATAACTATACATAATCAAATTAATTTATTTTACAGCATGTTCCATTTTGATTTGATCACTTTTAAAAACGAATAAATGACTTAACTTGGATATATTTTTCATGATTTACTAGTGCAATATAAAGTCTAACCAAATGATAATAGCAAGAAATAAAGAAAAAATGAAACATCATAGTTAGACTTTTTCTGTGATATAAACTTTGAGGTAAGAATCCTTTCATAAATATGTTGGCACTTTTGTAAATTATTCAGTGTCTGAAGTGTGCAGCACATCAAAAATACATCTGTTCTTCAATACATTATTAAAACTGTGAGGTGTAGAGCCTATCAAAATATATTGGAACTTCTGTACATCACTTGTAAGAGGAGAAAATGAATTATTGATAATCATTCCGCTAGTATGTTATAAGCATCCCTCTGCTTTCCTTTTTCTCCTGCTGCTGTTTGTTTGTACAGACCTTTTTGTGGATATTGGTATATTTTGTGTATGTATAGTTTACTGTCTGTAGAAAAGTGCTCTTTACCACAGGTGATTTATTCTTTATGCAAGTAGGTATGAGACATGAGTGTCCATCAGAGTTAAAGAATACTGCAACATGTACTGATGTCAAAATGACTCCAGGGAGAAAGGCAAAGCGTGATATTTGTCACAATTATTATGATGTGGTTATTTGAAATATTTTAGTGATTTAGCCACCTAGGAAAACTCAGTCCTGATAAAACATTCATTGTCACCACTTGATAAGAACTGCCGCAATGTATCTTTCATAGCAGAGTAGTAAACCTTCTTTGAATGTTGCTGTGTTCAGTTCTCTCAATTCAATGTGGAATTAACAAGACATTACAGCATTCTTTTTAGCATTAGTCACCATGCTTTAAAAGGTTATTGTCACCTGTCGCGATTTGCTGACTTAACACACAAAAGGATTCAGACAGAATATGGATCCAAGATACACATATAGTCTTCATAAGGTTGGCTGTGGATTATACTAACCATATAGAAGATGACATATGGATAAATATGCATTTTATTGGTGATGCTGTTAATGTCCCATAACGTTACTTTGAAAGCCTGTAGCACATAACGTTAACGTCAATGGTTTGAAATAAAGCATGATGGTAATAATCATTTTTGGAACTCTTCTTACTTCTTGTGATCAGGGTGTTCTAACTTGTCCAGGAAAGCAGAAAAATGCATGCATACTAGCATTTAGAAATGAAAGTTTACTAAATCAATATGTGCATCAAGAATATTACAATGATCTTGAGAATATGCGTTAATAACCTATTACTAACAGTATGTGTGCATCTCTAGTTACTTTCCTGGTGTAATTGTCACTGAGCTTACAATAAAAATATTTTTCCTGTCATATTCAAAAGAATTCCATTCTTTTTTCTCACATTCTTTAAGTCTGAAATGTGCATGTTTCTCCACAGTACCTGCACTTCTTGTCTTCAGGGACGTAGAGATATTATTGCAGATAAAGTATAAGAAAATGAACCTCCACTCTTTGGCTGGTTTGACTGTGTAGAATAAATATTAAAATATGCAAAGCTGGTGAAATAAGAGCGATAGGAGACCAAATGTCAGGCAGCCGAGGGGGAGAGTAATATTATATAGAATTCTGCAGGCTTCCCTTACCTCATGGGTATATGGATGAAGTCATGCGGCTACTTCACCTTTTGGAGACTAGCTGTAGTTTATGTAGAGTAACAGTATGGGAGAGTTTGTATAATAATGTCTGGTGAAAACTGAAAGTCTGGAACTGTGCTTATCTAGGCTACAATTATGTCATTCAAAATCCTGCGTTAGAGGCAATAAAAGGTAAACTATTCAGGCAAAGGCTTTATGTGATATCAGGATGATACCACACTAAGATATTCTAAACTCTCTTTCATAACTCTGGAGCAATTTGGAAGGTTGCATGATGTGGTGAATATCATAAAGTGCTTTTTCTATGGGTGAAAAATGATGAATGGCTCAGGCTGTAACTGCTCCAATAAAACTGTTTGAGACTAATGTTCTTTGTGA
The DNA here is from genome assembly GCF_019279795.1 of Protopterus annectens. Taxonomy (NCBI): domain Eukaryota; kingdom Metazoa; phylum Chordata; order Ceratodontiformes; family Protopteridae; genus Protopterus; species Protopterus annectens. The sequence continues at coordinate 1,325,891,346 of NC_056746.1, forward strand.
AACCACAGTGCATTTCAGACAGGAGTTTCTTCTTTTCTCTCTGTTGTGTAAGTTGTTATATGTTCCATGTTTGTATGGTAATACACAGAACTGAAGACCCATAAGTAAAATGCAAAACCATGTACATAGGATGCATATAGCAAACTACTGGAATGCTGTAATTGTGTATAATGAGTATTTGTTAATCATTATCAAAAGGTTGCAATTAAGCATACATGAATTAACAGCAGTAGGATATGTGCAGTAAGAATTGTCTAAATCAGCTACACCGCGGATTCCAAACATAGTGGTGAGCAGTAATATGTTGAAAATTATCAATATAATCTTACAGTCAAAGGACTTGACTAAGAATGATGGAAGTTTGGTATATTTGTAAAATATACTTTTCATGTCAAAGCAAGACATTCTGTTAGGTTTATAAGTACTATTTTTATTATGCATGTGAAACATTTCAGCTGGTAAATTATCATGAAATGATTTCAAGAAATGCACTTTGAAAGTAGCAGCTGAAAATAAGTAATAAATATAAATCTGCAAATATGTAGACTTGGAAAAGTGGTTCTTGATAGGCATTGCATGATAAATTCCTTGACATAAATAGAAAGATTTGGTTGTCTCTTAGCTAACTGAAACATTGGCTTATGTGACAGGTAAATATAAATTGTTCCTTTATATTCTACTTCAAATGTCACCTTATAAAATCTTCACTGACTTTATAAACTATATATTTACAATATTAATATTTATAATGTTATATATATATATATTGTATATTGGATTATTTTTATTTTTATGTAAGGATTTCAATGTATGATAGTTGTTTAAAATGAAATATAATGTATAAGGTATTTTAATATGTCTTTTCATTCATTTAAACAGTTGTCATTATTTGATTTAGTCCCTTTAAGATTTTGGGCACCAAAATTAATTAATTTATGTATAAAATGGGCTTGAGCACTTTGATCGGGGTTCTGATGAAGTCTGATTTTTCAGATGAAAGAGCTTAACCCTGGGCCTGTGTGAATATTTGTTTTGTTTTGACCCTTTTGTTGGGTCTCGTAACAAGGTTCAAAATAAATTCAACTATTTTAATTCAGCTGAGACTCGACTTTTCCTGGTTTGGATTACTGGTTGTGGACATTATATACATTTTTGACATTATTTTCAAGTATGGCTGGTTTCCTTGACAGCCTTTCACCTTTGGGCAGGCCGTGCTTTGCCTTCCTTGGTTGGTTGGTTGTTGTTCGTTTATTTTACAGAGTCGTTGTCATGGCCAGCCCTGGAGGTGAAACCTCAGTTATTACACCTAATGAGGAGATTTCTTCAATCCGGATGGAGCTCTCTATCCTTAAAGATGAGGTAGCACGTCTTATTGGATTGGTCGAACGGTCCTTACTTACAGGAAATGCTACAAATTCTTGTAATGCTAATGGCAAAAACATTCATCGTGTGGATGTTTGTCGTGACAATTCCAGCCCTAAACTTGTTCGGAATATTTCATCCTTGGAGTCTAGTGGGCAATTTAATATTCCAAATGGTCAGCACTGCATCTCTGGTGATATTCGTTCGTTGCCCTTAGATTATGCGGAACGCCCTAAAGGTAAGGGTGTTGATTCTGGTAACCTACCGGTCGGCAGAAACGAAGAACAGGACTTCACTTTTGACTTTAGCCTTTTTCAACTCAGAGACGAGTGCGACCGGTTGGGGGCTCGTTCTAAACGCCCTATGGCCACAAAAACTTATTCAGGTATGTGTCAACCGACAAAAAATACTTTTTCAAATAATATTGATAGATCAACGGGTCGCAAGGACTTTATTTCTTCACCGATAGGTGGGAACACCTTTAAATCTAAAATGTTGCATAAGGTTCATGATTCTGAGGTGAATACCAACAGATTGGACAAATTGGATAATTTTTTGGACTTTAATTTTGACTTTGGGGTGGACCACACCCATGAAAGAAGGACAGATATGGATATTTGTGATGACAATAAGGGGGGGGGGTTAGAGATATGATTTTGGATTTTGGCAAAAAATTGTTTAATATCAAGAGTGTCAAATTAGACAATGCATATTTATCCAGATGTGTATCTTTGAATATCGTTCCCAAGGGGCTTCGGTTTTTTAAGTTACCCTTGGGAATTGATTATAATAATGATGGTGTCAAAAACATTTTTAACAAATTGTTTGATGGTTTTGGCTTTGAATACATCAGCCAATTAATTAAAATCAATGATGAGAAATTATCTAAGCTCATTAGTGAAGTGGGGAAATTAAATAATGACATTATTCAGGACAGTCATTTCCCCAAATGGGTTGATTTGTACAATAGGCAATTTGTCTCTGCTGAACAAAGAATCAAAAACATATATTATAGGAAATGTAGAAAAATTTCAAGGGACTTGGATTCTTATGAGAACAATAAGGTATATACATGGCCTCAAGAGAGGAAGGTCATCGGTAGAACTTCTAGATTTAATCAAACCAATAGACATACAGATTATGATTCTAATTTTCTGGGGGGAAGATTTTTTCCCGCCCCAAAACAACTTCTGTTGTCAAACAACAGGAAATGGTAGATTCCACAAAGGGTGGATTTTCCAAATACATTTCACCAATTTCAATTAATGAACAAGATGGTTCTAAAAACATTATATATTCCCACTCCGGGTTTAATATTTTTAATTATACTGATATTGCTATCACCCCTGAAATGTTCCAATTATTTTCTAAAGGGACTAAATTTATTCCCACTGGCACTTTTAATTTGACTGAGGCAATTAAGGACGTCAAATTGTATTGTAGACGTCTGAATTTGGCCATGCAATTTAGAGACGACAATACTACATCCTCTGAACCACCTATTAGGGAATTACAATTAACTAAAAAGAGTACATTTATTCCTGTCTCCCACCCCAAGGTAGCAAGTTTTGATAAGATGGTTTGTCACGATATTTATAGAATTAACAACATTAAGAGGAATCTAGCCTCTAATAATGGTCCAGACAATCTTTCACATAGTGAACGTTGCTGTTTGGATTTTTTTCTTTCCAATCATGATATTCGTGTTATGAAACCGGATAAGGGGGGGTGGGGTTGTGTTGTTTAGAAATGTGGACTATCTTAATGCTATGACTAAAATTGTTTTAGATTCTGGAAATTATGTAGTGGTTTCCCTTAACGAAATCAATGTCGGATACAAGAAAATTGATCTTGCAATTGAGGAATATTTGCTAGACAATAGAATTTCTAAAGACATCTATGATTTTCTTAAGGTTGAATTTCCTGTTCTAGCTACCATTTTTGGCATTCCGAAAGTTCACAAATGTGTTTCCCAGCTGCCTTTCAGACCTATTGTATCTGGCAGTAGGTCCAAGAGTTACCCTATTGGTGTTGTCATTGACCGATGGACTAAGCCGTTATATGATAGGATTCCCCATGTTATCAAGGACTCTTGGTCCTTTTTGGGGAAATTGTCGCCTGATTTGTGGAGGAATGATTGGATTTTTTTGACAATTGACGTTGTTGATTTATTTTCCTGCATCCCAAGGGACACTGGGTTGGAATATTTTTCCAACAGTTTAAGAAATATTTCTGATTTCACCTGGGATCGTATTTGTGTTTTGGTGGACATGATGTCCCTGGTATTGGATCATAATTTTATCTCATTCCAAGGTGAATTTTATAAACAAATCCAAGGTGTAGCGATGGGTGCCTCTTGTGCTCCCATTTTCGCTAACTTAGTGATGTTGGAGTGGGAAAATCAATTTCTTTTTCCTAGTAAATTTTTCCAAAACATTTCTTATTATAGTAGATATCTTGACAATTTGTTTATTTTATGGAACGGGTCCACCAGTGACATACAATTGTTTATTGATTATATCAACCAAACAACTGATTTTTTAAGATTCACCCATCACTTTGACTCTAATGGGATAGCAAATTTGGACACCTTTATCAGTCACTCCACCACTGGTTTTGATTCACGGGTTTATCGGAAAGATACTTTTTCTAACAATTATCTTCATTTTTCTAGTGACCATCCCCGATACACTTTTAAGAATGTGTTCAAAGGTCAATGCATAAGAATAGCCCGTATGTCATCAAATAAGGACACTATGTTCAAGGAACTTGATTTTATTAAATCTTTGTTTGTGGACAGGGGCTATCCTATTAATATGTTAAATGATGTGATTTCATATGTTAAAAGTGAATGGGGTAAAAAAAATTTCCCCATTTTAGGGAAAGGTGACCTTCCTAAGAAGAATTTAGGGTCCTCTTTAGTTCATGGGTCTAGTGTTTGTGTTTTGACCTTCTCTCCATATGTACAATATTTAAAAAAATATTATTTATGAATGTTGGAGGTTGTTTATGGTAGACAATGATTGTGTCAATGTTTTTGGTAAACAACCAAACTTTGTGTATAGAACTGGTCCTAACATTAAGGACCTACTTGAGATGAGGAAAAAAACCTAGGTTTGTTTTTGGTATGACAAAGAAATGTGGACACTGTGGACAATGTTCTTTTATACGTGAAACCCAAGGGGTTAGGTTGGAAAGCCTTAATAAGGTGTTTGTTAAGAGCAAAGGTGGTAATTGCCAGACTTCTTGTGTGGTGTATATCACCACTTGTTCAAAATGCCCTGTATTTTATATAGGAAAGACCGAGAGGTCTCTCAGGAAACGCATTTATGAACATTTATATAAAATTAGAACTGGTGACCAAAAGAATTCCCTTTCTAGGCACACGGTTCTCCACGATAATACTCACATTTTCAAGTTTTTTATAATAGATAGGGTTGAAATTGTTCCTAGTGGTGGGAACTGGAAAGCAAATTTGGCTAGAAGGGAAGCCATATGGCAAATTAGAACTAATGCCACCTGCTTTCCAGGCATCAATGAATTTATTAGTATCAAGCCTTTTTTACAAATGGGATGATTTATTTATTCATTTACACTATTAATTTGTATGGAAATATTTTTTCACTATCTGTTTTTTCTTTCTATGGGTTGTTTATGAAAACACACAAATTAATCTTACATATATATATATATATATATATATATATATATATATATATATATATATATATATATATATATATATACCTTTTATTTATATTTATATGCATTGTTTTTATTGTTTATGGAGAATTTTACAAGTCCCTTTTTAGGAATTATAAAATATCATAACTTCATAACATTAAAATATTAATAATATTTATAATATTTATAATATTTACAATATTAATATTTTTAATGTTTTATATATATATATATATATATATTTTGTATATTGGATTATTTTTAGTTTTATTTTTATTTTTATGTAAGGATTTCAATGTATGATAGTTGTTTAAAATGAAATATAATGTATAAGGTATTTTAATATGTCTTTTCATTCATTTAAACAGTTGTCATTATTTGATTTAGTCCATTTAAGATTTTGGGCACCAAAATTAATTAATTTATGTATAAAATGGGCTTGAGCACTTTGATCGGGGTTCTGAAGAAGTCTGATTTTTCAGATGAAAGCGCTTAACCCTGGGCCTGTGTGAATATTTGTTTTGTTTTGACCCTTTTGTTGGGTCTCCTAACAAGGTTCGAAATAAATTCAACTATTTTAATTCAGCTGAGACTCGACTTTTCCTGGTTTGGATTACTGGTTGTGGACATTATATACATTTTTGACATTATTTTCAAGTTTGGCTGGTTTCCTTGACAGCCTTTCACCTTTGGGCAGGCCGTGCTTTGCCTTCCTTGGTTGGTTGGTTGGTTGTTGTTCGTTTATATTGCATGATAAATTCCTTGACATAAATAGAAAGATTTGGTTGTCTCTTAGCTAACTGAAACATTGGCTTATGTGACAGGTAAATATAAATTGTTCCTTTATATTCTACTTCAAATGTCACCTTATAAAATCTTCACTGACTTTATAAACTATAGACCCAAAGGTGATTTTGTATTTACCATATCAACTCTTTATTAGAGAAGTGGAGACAATTATTTCTATATCAAAAAAGCAGTTAAAAACAGAGATAAATTCTGTGCATTGAAGCCAATAGGGAAACGGTTAACAACAAAGAGAATCCAGTTGTGTTCAACCAATTTTTAATTCATATGTAGATAATATAAAATCAGTTGACTGCTTTCCTTCCTGACATTAGGAACTTTATCAGACCAAATAATCTAAAATACAGACATCATACTAGATACTTAAAGTAAAACCACACCTCCAAAAAGGTTAAAACCAATAAGATCATATTACTAGCACAATACAGTTTTAAGGCTTGGAATTTTTAAAGAAGAAAACCATGGTTTTTGGATGATTATACATCCAGTCTTTTAAGTTTTAATGCAGCAGCAATGGAACAGGCATCATTCAAACCTGGTAAATGTGTGGCATCCAGTAATCATTGCCACTTTAATTCATTTTTATCTAGGTGTTCATTGACCAAATAACCCCTAGGATTAAAAGCTACCCATTCAACAAAGGTAAACTTGAAAAAATGCATTGGAAATTGTTGCAATGTACCTATATAAGGAGTTTGTATTCTTGCATTTTTAATGTCAAGTAGGTGTTCATAAATTTTCTGTATTAATCTCATAGAGGTTTTGCCCACATAAAATGCTGAACATGTGTTACCATAGGCCAGATAGATGACCTCTTTAGAATCACATGAAATATTCCCTTTTATAGAATAGGTGCTACCTCTGACTTTAATAACTTGATTTCCCACTGGTATATTGGGGCACTGTGAGCACCTCCCACATTTTATCATGCCTTTTTTGTGACTATGCAAAATAGCATTCTGCTTCAGTAATTTTTGAATGATGTATCCTTTTTATAAACAACATATGGTCTATCTCAAATTTTATTAGGATCACAATCAGCTGAAAAAAATTACCAATTCTTTTTAAGGCAATTAAAAATACCCTTGCTATCCAAATTGCAAGTTTTAATAAAGCACTTGTGCTGCTGTTTCAACAGGTACCCTCCACTGCTGTTGGCTGTATCAACATTATTGTCAGTGGGTATTAACATTGGGGTATTTGTCCCACCTAGAATAGGTGTGTAAAACCCTAATTGTCTTTTTGTAATGGCCTCCTGTTTTATTGGTTACACAAGGGAAATAGGATAATCATTATCCTAATAAACATGCTCAGAATATTGTCACACTTCTCTATAAAGGTTTTTATGTCTGTAATCGTTCTGGCCATTCTCACAAGCTGCCCCTACACCACTGCCTTTTTCTGATGAAGAGAGTGCCAGCTCGAGATATGCAGATAAGTATTAGAAAAAAATAGGTTTGTGATAAATCCTAGCAAAAATGGCCTTGCATTCATGGTTTTGGTCAATTCAATATCTAAAAATCAAATGTTGTCCCTGTTATAGGGCCATGCAAATAATTAATTCTATTGCAGAGTAAACAGCTACTCTAAAATAATAAATTCTATCACAGAGTAAACAGCTACTCTGCAATAGAATAAGATAGCCAAACAGTGTGTTTTTCATAGCAATGAGTAAGAAAATTGCTTTGCAGAAATTGACTTAAATATATTTTCCTGTAACTTAGATTAGTGCTAGGCTAACTGCACTTGTGGGCATTTAAGCATACTCAATTAGCCCTTGTGAGAATCAAACCCTGCATCTCATATATTTATTTTATTTATTTATTTATTTATTTTACATTTGTTAACCGGGCTAGTCCAACTGGATACATGTCCATTTTCAGTGGAGGCCCAAGGAGAAAAGCTCCACTATCTAATGCATAATAACAAAAATACATTCAAAGTACATAGGTAATTTAAGACACAACTAAAACAGGGATTTAAAATTACATAGGGAATTAAGACACAAGTAAAACAGGCATATAAGCTTTCCTTTCAGTAAGTTCAAAAAGGTGAATACAGAGACTATCAAATTTCTACAGTACAGGTCAAAGTACATAGGTAATTTGAGATTCAACTAAAACAGGCATTCATAATTACATAGGGAATTTAAGACTCAATTAAAACAGTCATTTAGGCTATCTTTTCAGTAAGTTCAAAAGGTGAAAACAGACTATCAAATTTCTTCAGTACAGGTATATAAAATGTGAGACAGAAATAATTAAGTAGTTTAAAAGCAAAAGATAGAGTTAGTAGAAAATTTTAGTTTGAAGTTGAGAGAGTCAATTTCTTAGGTAGAGATGAAAAATAAAATGGAGAAATAGAGTTGGGAGACAGTGCAAAGGATGCAGGAGAAGGTAGGAGGTACGTGATCAGCTAGGGTTATTGCAAGAGCAAAGCCAGTGATTGGTTAGAAAATGTTTCAGTTGGGTTTTAAATAGTGTGATAGAAGTTTGGCCTAAGATGTCTGTAGGAAGTTGATTCCAAATTTTACCAACTGAGTTTGAAAATATAGAGTCACCTGCTGTATTCTTTGATAGAGAGGTTTGAATCAGTATTTTATGGGAAGAGCGTAGGGTTTTTAGGTTGTTATAGGGTTTTATCAGGGTGGAGAGCATTGGTATCTTTTCTGGGTGGTGAAGGGCTTTATGGGCAGTTGTAAGCTGATAGTATTGAATTAGGTGAGGTAACTCCAGCCACCCTAGGTTAAGGAGGTTCAGGCAGTGATGTGTTTTATATGGAGAGGCAGTGGCAAATTTGGCAATGTTGTTATAGGCTGTTGTAAGCCTATTGATGTTATGTTTAGAAAGATTAGTATATATGGGGGATGCATATAGTAGAGTAGAGATAAGATATGTTCTGGCTATGGTAGTTCTTGCTTCAGGAGTTAAGAAAGATTTGATTCTGTAGAGAGAACCTAATTTTTTGTTGGTTGCTTTTATGATAGAGTGGATATGAAAATCAAATTTTAGTAGGTTGTCGATAGTAACTCCTAGAAGTTTGGTTGTTTGGTCAGAAGAGATAAGGGTGCCATTGTTAGAAGTAAGTGTGAAACTAATAGGGGGAGACAGGTGTGTGGGTGAGAAGAGGAGAAGTTTAGTTTTCTTAGGGTTTAAGAGAAGGCAGTGATTGGAGAACCATTGTTCTATGGTGGTAAAAGTTTTTTGAGTAAGTGAGTGGAGGTCAGCTTGGGTTGTGGCAGAGCAGATGATGGTGGTATCATCGGTGTACTGAATGCAAGTAGTTAGTGGGGTGGCTAGATACAGGTCGTTAATAAAGATGGAAAATAAAAGAGGACCTAAGATGGAGCCCTGAGGTACTCCTAAAGTGGTAGGGAGAAGTTCGGAAAGATTGTTGTTCCATAAAACAGCTTGTTTTCGATTCTGAAGATAGGAAGTAAACCAGCTTAAAGCAAGATTATTGAGAGAGAGAGATTTTAAACAATGCAGGAGGAGTTGGTGATTCACCATGTCAAAGGCTTTTGACAGGTCTACAAAGAATGCAGATGAAAGAAGATTGTTATTCCGGTTTATATTAATGGAGTCTATGAAGGATAATAAGGCTGTCGTGGTGCTATGGTAGGGACGAAAGCCATGTTGGCAAGTAGCTAGAAGGTTATTAGATAGGAGGTGATTTAAAAGCTGTTTGTGGATGCATTTCTCCATTATTTTAGCAATAGGAGATAGCAGTGCTATAGGGCGGTAGTTCGAGTACTCAAATGAATCGCCCCCTTTGAAGAGAGGGATGATGTGGGAGATTTTCCAGAGTGAGGGTATAGTACTTTCTTTTATGGTTCTGTTGATTAGAATAAAGATAGGGTAGGCAATAGCTTTAGCACCTAGCTGGAGATATTCCGCTGGCAATTTGTCAGGTGAGGGGGTTGAGGGTTAGAGTTTCTGAAGTAAATTAAGAATATAGGAAGTAGGTATGGGTTTAAGTTGAAATAGAGGTGGAGTGCAGTTAGTATTACCTAGTAAAGAGGGGTCAGGGCTTTGTTGGTTGGCCAGTTTAAGTATGGTTGAAGTAAAGAAGTTATTGAATGTGTTAGCTGTTTGTAGGGGAGAGTCAGGGCAGGAGCATAGTGGGTTGGGGGTTTCAACCTTGCCGGGGGATAGTAGTGAGTTAATTGATTTCCAAAATTTTTGTGGTTGGCGGTGGGAGGATTGCTGTAGTTTGGTGTAATAGTTCCTTTTATCTTGTTTGATAGCAAGCTTAGTCTTGTTCCTTTTTTGTTTGAAGCTAAGGTGATCAAGAGAGTCTTTCGTGGTTCTCTATTTAATCCAAGCTTTATTCTTACTAAGGATAAGTTGTTTGGTGTTGGTTGTTAGCCATTGAGCTGTCTTAGATTTCATTCGTATAGAACGGATGGGGGCATGATGATCGAGAATAGTAAGAAAGGTATTATTAAAGTGGTTAACAGCTTCATCTATTGGGAGAGTTTTTAGAGGTGACCAGTTAATCAAGCTGAGTTCGTTTTGAAACTGCTGAAGGTTAAAATGTTTTTTGGTGCGAGATGAGTGAATTAGGGGAGGTGTTGTTAGATGAGTTTTGTGCCTAATGATGTATGTGAGAGAGTGGTCGCTAAGGTCGTCTGGGAGGGTACCTGTTGAATACATTTGTTGGGGGCTATTAGTCAAGATCCAGTCGAGAATGGTTTCTTTGTTATTGTTTTTATTTGTTCTAGTTGTGGAGTTAATGGTTTGATGGAATCCGTGCAGGTTAATAATGGTAGATGGATTAGTTTGTTTGCACATGTTCCAATCAATATTAAAGTCGCCTAGTAGTATTGTTTCTTGAAGGAGATTAATTGAAAACCAGTTTAGTAGGTCTTCTAATATGGGGGAATTGTTGCCTGGGAGAAGATAAGTGCAGATAATATTAATAGTTTTGTGTGAGTTTAGGGAGAGTTTGGAAATAATCAGTTCAACATTAGAGTCATGTGGTGGGGTAAGGGCTGATTTACTTATTTCCAGTCCAGTTTTGAAGAGTATAGCTACTCCTCCACCTTTTTTGTTAAGACGATCTTGTCTTAGGATGTTATAGCCAGGGGGGATAATTTCATTATCTTTTATTGTGGGTTTAAGCCAGGTTTCAGTAAGACAGAGAATGTCAAACTGTTGGACTTCTAGTAGGGCATGAAGAGCAGGAAGTTTGTTACATATGCTACGGATGTTAAGATGAGCTATTGTGAGAGATTTGGGAGGTTTAGTTTGTGGTGTAGACATAGGTTTCATAGTTTGGGAATTAGGGGATGGTATGTTTGTGTTTGGGCCTGGGTTGGGGTGGATGTCCCCATCAATTAATGATAAACCATGAATAAGGTTAGTTAGTTGTGAGGTTTTGATGCTGTGCAAGTGTTTTGTGAGTCGAAGAATAAGGTATTTGATGTATGTAATGCATATGTAACGCAAACACCTTAACCATTATGCCAACATATTGGCATATATTTGTTTGCACTTCCTCAGTGTCATGGCTGAAGAGTGCTTTGCTGGAACAGGTTATCTCCTCATTAGTCATATAAATACTTTAAAAGCAAAGGAAGATACAGTTTTATGTTCCTGTTATATTTCCTAAAGACTGATTCAACTACACCCAGTTTTGTTATGCCATTAATATTGAAAAACACTGTCTCATGCTAATAAATGTTTCTTGATAGACATTGCTGAAACCTGAGTTTTCTTCCTTGTACTGCTGTGACTTTGGAATTAAATTAAATGAGTTTGGGGCACTAACAGTAAAAACTATCTCATCAGAATCCTTGATACCGTGCCACAAAACTAAATGATTGTTTTCTAACATTTTTTTTATATTTTCTGTTGCATGAATGACTGTATATAATAATTAAAGTGGGTGCTAGCAAATTAATGACCTGGCAGTTGTCATATGTTCCATGTTTGTATGGTAATACACAGAACTGAAGACCCATAAGTAAAATGCAAAAGCATGTACATAGGATGCAGATAGCAAACTCCTGGAATGCTGTAATTGTGTATAATGAGTATTTGTTAATCATCACCAAAAGGTTGCAATTAAGCATACATGAATTAACAGCAGTAGGATATGTGCAGTAAGAATTGTCTAAATCAGCTACACCGCGGTTTCCATACATAGTGGTGAGCAGTAATATGTTGAAAATTATCAACATAATCTTAAAGTTGTAGGACTTGACTAAGAATGATGGAAGTTTGGTATATTTGTAAAACATACTTTTCATGTCAAAGCAAGACATTCTGTTAGGTTTACAAGTACTATTTTATTATGCATATGAAAAATTTCAGCTGGTAAATTATCATGAAATGATTTCAAGAAATGCACTTTGAAAGTAGCAGCTGAAAATAAGTAATACATTTGAATTTGCAAATATGTAGACTTAGAACAGTGATTCTTGATAGGCACTGCATGATAAATTCCTTGAGATAAATAGAAAGAATTGGTTGTCTCTTAGCTAACTGAAACATTGGCTTATGTGCCAGGTAAATATAAATGGTTCCTCTATATTCTACTTCAAATGTCACCTTATAAAATCTTCACTGACTTTATAAACTATAGACCCAAAGGTGATTTTGTATTTACCATATCACCTCTTCATTAGAGAAGTGGAGACAGTTATTTCTACATCAAAAAAGCAGTTAAAAACAGAGATAAATTCTGTGCATTGAAGCCAATAGGAAAACGGTTAACAACAAAGAGAATCCAGTTGTGTTCAACCAATTTTTAATTCATATGTAGATAATATAAAATCAGTTGACTGCTTTCCTTCCTGACATTAGGAACTTCATCAGACCAAATAATCTAAAATACAGACATCATACTAGATACTTAAAGTAAAACCACACCTCCAAAAAGGTTAAAACCAATAAGATCATATTACTAGCGCAATACAGTTTTAAGGCTTGGAATTTTTAAAGAAGCAAACCACGTTTTTTGGATGATTATACTTCCAGTCTTTTAAGTTTTAATGCAGCAGCAATGGAACAGGCATCATTCAAACCTGGTAAATGTGTGGCATCCAGTAATCATTGCCACTTTAATTCATTTTTATCTAGGTGCTCATTGACCAAATAACCCATAGGATTAAAAGCTACCCATTCAACAAAGGTAAACTTGAAAAAATGCATTGGAAATTGTGCAATGTACCTATACAAGGTGTTTATATTCTTGCATTTTTAATGTCAAGTCAGTGTTCATAAATTCTCTGTTTTAATCTCCTAAAGATTTTGCTCACATAAAATGCTGAACGTGTGTTACCACAGGCCAGATAAACGACCTGTTTAGAATCACATGAAAATTCCCTTTTATAGAATATGTGCTACCTCTGACCATAATAACTTGATTTCCCACTAGTATATTGGGGGACTGTGAGCACCTCCCACATTGTATCATGTTTTTTTTTTTCTGACTGTGCAAAATAGCATTCTGCTTCAGTAATTTTTGAATGATGTATCTGTTTTATAAACAGCATATGGCCTAGCTCAAATTTTATTAAGATCACAATCAGACAAAAAAAATCACCAATTCTTTTTAATGCAATTAAAAATACCCTTGCTGTCCAAATTGTTAATAGTAATAAAACATTTGTGCTGTTGATTCAACAGGTGCCCTCCACTGCTGTTGGCTGTATCAACATTATTGTCAGTGGGTATTAACATTGGGGCATTTGTCCCACCTAGAATAGGTTTGTAAAACCCTAATTGTCTTTTTGTAATGACCTCCTGTTTTATTGGTTCCACAAAGGAAATAGGATAACTTCTCCTAATAAACATGCTCTGGATATTGTCACACTTTTCTATAAAGGTTTTTATGTCTGTAATCGTTCTGGCCATTCTCACAAGCTTCCCCTTCATCATTGCCTTTTTCTGATGAAGAGAGTGCCAGCTCGAGATATGCAGATAAGTGTTAGAAAACATAGGTTTGTGATAAATCCTAGCAAAATATGCCTTGCTTTCATGGTTTTTGGTTAATTCAATATCTAAAAAACAAATGTTGTCCCTGTTATAGGGCCATGAAAATTTAAAAAAGGATGATATTATTAATGTAGTTAAAAAATTCCACCAGTTTATTTTCAGTCAGTCCATAAAATAAAAATATCATCCAAAAATTGAGTGTAAAAGTCCCAACATTGACTGAAACCATTCAAAATATAATTCATCTACCAAAAGGCCATGACCAAATTAGCATAACTGGGGGCACAAGCTGCCCCCATTACCACACCTGCAATCTGCCTGAAATATTGACCATCAAAGAACAGAAAATTATTCATGAGCAGTAACTCCATGAGTGTAACAATTATACTAATATTGTCAGATTCCATAATGTTCAGATCCTGCAACACTTCTTCAAACCATAATAATCCCTCCCCACAAGGAATGACAGAAAAAAGATTGTTAATATATATAGTAACTAAAACGTAATTTTCATCAAATGGGAGGGTATTCATTTTTTTCTATAAAATGCCATAAATCTCTGCATATTTGTAAAATGGCAGCTACTGAATCTTTAACTAAGTAACAAATATACTTGGGAATATAATGTGTTTTTGACCTTTTATATCTACAATAGGTCTGGGAGGGGGTCAGAAAGATTTTTATGAATCCTGAGTATGCCGAATAGTCTGGCTATAACCGGTTTGTCATTAAATAGAAATTCATAATCTCTCTCTGATTCAGTTGGTCCTGCATTAACATATCATATAGCACAGCATAAATTTTCACATAAGCAATAAAAATGTCATTCCTAGATACCTCTTCATAGGTGTCAGATAGCAATAATAACATCATTTTGTTGCTGTAATCGACACTACTCATTAGCATCACCCCTCCCCCCTTATCTGGTTTCACGACTCTAAGCTGTCTGTCTGAACAAATTCCTTTTAATAGCATACTTTTATTTTTGTTGAAGTTCTAGAACATAGAACTGTCGCAAAGTGATTTGAAGAAATGGCTATATTGTGTGTTACAGGTCTAAACACTGAGAAATGCCAAAGTTATGGACAATTAATTGAGGAATGAAAAGCTTATGATATGAGCAAATACCAATAGTCTATGACCATATCACAGTAGTCAGCTTTGAACCCCCAAGTGATTAACTGCAGTGAGATCTATGTAGTTATATCCCAAAAGATGATGTTCCAGTCAATTTGTAAAACTCTTTTTGGAATAAATTTACTGAGTGGCTTTTGCCAGCCTAGATAAATTAAAACATGTTAGAAAAATATGAGAAAATTGGAACTTTGCAAGTAAGTAACTTTCAGATGAAACAAGGCTTGTAACTGATTCACAATTAAAAAAAATAATTAGGTCCATTTTTCAGACTCATCATCTTAAATCATAATTGCATGACCCTGGCCTGATATTCATTTTGTAGACAATGCTTTAAATAATCTACCAGAATGTAATTTTAAGATGGCTGTGCTATTGCTTATCAGGAGCAGCATATTTTTGATCCAAAGTGTTATGAAATATCCAATTTGCCATCTTTTATCAAATCACTAAAATGAAAGCTATCACTTTAATGTATTATATCATATGGTGCTTTGAGTAATCAGCTCCTAAGGAGTGAAGACTTATGTTATGTTCAGAGCAGAACATGACTTTGTTATTCCATATAGTAAGTAATGATTTAGTGAACAATCAATATGTTTTTAAGAGACTTGGCATTTTTAGAAGATTCAAAGAAAGCAAAATATGATTTTGGTTGTAAATCGCATTCAAAAGGTATTTACTGTTATAACTTAAGATAAAACTATACTTGGGATATTTGTACAACATTTTTATGTTGTGATTAGGAAGACAGTAGGCATTATCTGATTGATTTCCCTTTTTAGATAATACATCTTTTTTTTTTAATTGTTGTATAATATTTTGGAAGAATCAGTTAATAATTTAGATGTGACTGTTTTAAAAGACAAAAATACTAACAGATTTGTTTCTAACATTTTTAGAAAAAACCTACATTTTGAAATGCATACTTACATTTTATGAGCAGCTACCCCATTTAGAAAAAGTGAAATTTAATCAAGGAGAACTTATTAGATTGTCCAGGATTATCAGTAATGATGCTATGTTTATAAGGTGAAATAGAAAAATTGAAGCAAAATGTTTTTAGATAGGGATCATCTCCTGACTATGATAGAGGGAATAACAAATACATTGCATTCCATAAAGCTAAAGATCTTCCTTCAGTATTAAGTACATTAACTGATCATGTTTAAAAAAATGGACAACAATACATGTAAGAATGTTGACACGGTTATTTATTTATTTATTTTACATTTGTTTACCAGGCTAGTCTAACTGGATATATTTCCATTTTCAGTAGAGGCCCAGGGAGAAAAGCTCCAATAGTAGCACAAAGAATTAAACAACAATATTATCACAAATTATGAAAAATAATTTACAAAAAAATACAAAATAAATAATATTAAAATGCAGAAATTAAACCAAATAATTTACATACTAGTTAAGACAAGTCTTTTTACAATATCATACATGAGGTAGTTTACAGTGCAGAAATGATAGTATTAGCACAAGTGAGTTATTTTAATTTTACTAGTTACAGTTACTGCTTCAGAGAGATAAGCAGTGTAGTTTGAGTAAAAGGTGGGAAGATGGAGACAAAAGTAATGAAAGCAGATGTTAGTCAGGGTTGCTGCAGGGGCATAACCAATGTGTTCTGAGGTGTCTTTTGAGCTTTTGTTTAAATAGTGGAAGGGAAGGAAGTAAGGTTAGTTCACTAGGTAGAAGGTTCCAGTTTTTTCCAGCAGTGTTACAGAACAGGGAATCACCTACCAAGTTGTTGGACTTGCTTATGCTAGCTAGAAGTTTGCTAGAGGAGCGTAAGGAATTACGATTTTTATAGGGGATTATGAGATTAGTGAGTATAGGAGTGTTGTTTGGTTGGTAAAATATCTTGTGGGCAATGGTGAGTTGGGAAAATATCAGATTGTTTTGTAGTTCCAGCCAGTCTAGCTGCTGTAGATTATGACAGTGGTAAGTTCTAAAGGGATTACCCGTGGCAAATCTGGTAATGCTGTTGTAGGAGTTAGCTAGTTTGAGAAGATTATCTTTTTTAGGTTAGTATATATGGGTGAAGCATAAAGAAGAATTGAGATTAAATGAGAGTGGGCAATTGTGGTTCTAGCTGTTGGAGTTCAGAAGGGTTTGATTCTATATAATGAGCCCATTTTATCTGTTTACTGTTTTAATAGTGTTGTTTACATGGTTATCAAAATTAAGGTTATTGTCAATTGTAACTCCTAACAGTTTGGTGGTAGAGTCAGGAGATATAAGGGTGCCATTAGTGGATTTGACAGAGAAATCTATAGGGGTGGACTTACTGGTAGGTGTAAAGAGTAAGAGCTAAGTTTTTTTGACATTCAAAGGTAGGCAACATTTCAAGAACTATGCCTCAACTGTGTTAAATACCTTCTGAGTCAGAGATTGTAGTTCTGATGGGGAGTTAGCTGAACATACAAGTGTGGAATCGTCTGCATATTTTATTCAGGTGGCTTGAGGAATTGCTACATAGAGGTCATTGATGAATACTGAGAAAGGAAGAGGTCCTAGAATGGAGCCCTGAGGGACTCCGAGGGTGACTGGCAGGTGAGATGATAGATTATTCTCCCAGAGAACTGCCTGTTGCCTATTGCTAAGGTAGGACCTGAACCATTGAACAGCCTGAGTGTCAAGACAAAGGGATTCTGGAGTATTTATATGAAGGGGGTGATTTGCCATGTCAAAAGCTTTTCAGAGATCGATGAAGAGTGCAGATGAGAAGATGTTTTTATTACGATTTTTATTAATGGACTCGGGGAATGATAAGAGAGCAGTAGTGGTACTATGAAATGGCCTAAAGCCATGTTGGCAGTTAGCTAATATGTTGTTTGAGTTAAATGGTCTAATAGCTGATGATGAATGCATTTTTCCATAACTTTTGCTAAGGGTGATAAAAGAGCTACCAGCCTGTAATAAGAATAATCATTTGAGTTACCACCTTTGTGTAGGGGGACGATGTGGGAGATTTTCCAGATATCTGGGATGGTTCCCTCATTAATGGTTCTGTTTATAAAGATGGATATAGGATAAACAACTGCTTTGGCTGCTTTTTGCAGGTATTCAGATGGTAACTGGTCAGCAGAGGGAGTATAAGGCTTACGTTTTTGGATGATTTTATAGATTAGAGTGGTAGAAATGGGTTGTAATTTGAATGCTGGGAAAGTACCAGATACAGAGGTAGGGAGACTTGAGTTGTCTGTGGCTAGTTGACTGGCTAGAGAGTGTATGGTCTCTGTGAAGAAGGTATTGAAGGCATTGGCAGTTTGTTGGGGGGTATTGTGATCAGCCCCTAGAGGGGTTGGTGTACTAGAGTGCCCTAGGTTAATAAATCTGTTGATACTTGACCATAACTTCTGTGTATTGTTTTGATGGGTTTGCTGTAGTTTACAATAGAAATTCTTTTTGTCTGTGAGTATTGCTTTTTTGTGATATTTCTAAACTGTCTAAAAGTTTGTTGCTCAGAGGTAGTTTGGGTGGTTCTCCACTTAGCCCAGGATTTGTTCCTAAGCAAATTTTTTTGTCGGGTTTCTTTTGATAGCCACATTGAGGATAGCTAAGAATTTGGAGTTTAAATATTTAACAGCCTCTTTGAGTGGGAGAATTTTTAGAAGGTTTCAGTTACAGGCATTAAGTTCATTTTGGAATAGTACTGTTTTAAAGTGTTTGTTGGTCCTTGAAATCCTATATGTGGGAGGGTTAGAAATATTATTCTTTTGCCTTATAATATAAGTCAAAGTGTGATCACTTACATCATCAGTCAGAGTTCCTACCTTATAAGTTTGTTGATGTTTATTAATAATAATCCAGTCTAATGTACTCTCTTTATTGTTTGGTTTGGTAATTCTGGTTGTGGAGGTGATTGTTTGACTAAAGCTATGAAGATTAATATGGGAAGTAGGATTTTTGGTATTGACACATTTCCAGTCAGTATTGAAGTCACCTAGTATTATTGTTTCTTGTGGGTAGGTGGAAGACACCCAGCTTAAAATATCCTCTATTATATTATTATTGCCAGGAGATAGGTAGATACAGATGATATATAAGAATTTGCTAGGGTTGAGTTGAAATCTGGAGATAAGGACTTCTGCCTTACTATCTTTAGGTGGGTTATGAGGTAAAGAGGAGATCTGAAGGCCATCCTTAAATAGAATTGTTACTCCCCACCCTTACATTTTGTGTGGTCTTGCCTCAATATATTATATCCTGGGGGGATGATTTCATTGTCTTTAGTTCCAGGTTTTAACCAAGTTTCTGTCAGACAGAAGATGTCAAAGGAGTGCATATCAAGGAGGCATGAAGATGGGTGACTTTGTTATTAATACTGCAGATATTGAGATGCCCTATTAGGAAAGAGGTGGAGAGTCTAGCTTGGGTATCTATGGTTGAGGGATAGGTGCTATAAGTTTTGACTGTGGGGACATTGGTTGTCCAGGGTTAGGGTGGATGTCTCCATCTTCTAAGGAGAGATTATTTCGTCTTGGGGCAGGGTTATATATAAAGCTAGTTAGATATTTCACTTTCTTTACTATGAGGTTATTGTATTTAATATGTGCGAGTCTATGGTACTTGGCTAGCAGGTAGCTGGGAATGGATGTGATAGTTATTTGTATATGGATGAGGGTAAATGTTTGTATGGCTGTTTGTTTTGGGGAGTAGTTAATCAGGTCATAATTCACCTTTTCAAAGGAGGTGAGGAGATAGGCTGAGATAAGGGCAAGTATAATTGTGGCTATGAGTATAAGCTTGGTTAAGATAGCTTTAGTTCCTGTAGACATATTGCTAAGATTACCAAACAAAAGCAATGGAGGCGAGACGGGGATAATAAAATAAAAGAGATAAAGGGTATGGTTAAGCGATAAGGAAAATGAAGCTTATCAAGGTTAGATATCAGATAGGGATAGGGTAAATTACTATAATTAGGGGCCACTTGAAAGTAGTTAGGTGAAGGAGGGTTGTGGCTTAGTTATGCAGATTGGTTGGAGTATAGGATTGCAAAGATGGGAGAGAGGGTGTGGTTTAGTAAGTATAAGTCTAGGACCACTGGGGTGGGTGGGATTTGGGGGTAGGGTAGGGGAGTGGAGTGAGCCCACAGGGCGAATAGAGCGGGAAGAGACAAGTACAGAAAATTAATAACAGAAAGAACAATCAGTAAGCTAGAAGGTGCTTTCAGGTAAGAAAGGGTAAGTAAAAAAAGGTCTGTAGTAGTAAAAGTAAGAAGAGCAGCTAGAAGAACTACTGGAGGTTTAGTAGATGTGGTGAGGAATAGCAGATTAAACCTCAAAAACTCAGATAGAGCTAACATTTATTTATAAGAAAGAAAGGGACAATTAGTTATGAGTTATGACTATTCCTGCTATGCACTACAAAACACAGAGGGTTATAGAACAAATCATAAATAAAAATTGGAAACATACTATTTTAGGTGATAATGCCAAAACATTAGGAGGCATGCCATATTTTGTTTATAAAAGAGGCAGAATTAAAATCAATGTTTGAAAATGAGAACAAAATTACCAAAAAAATGAAAGAAAACAGAATGTTCAAATGTGGAAAGTATTGTAAATTTATCAACAAGGGTTAAACATAAACATGTTATGGTAACATCATACGCTAGAATGGTATCCTGTCCTGGTAATTATAACTATAATACCAAAGGGGTGTTTTACTTGGCTTAGTGCCAGTCATGCAAGGCATTCTATGTAGGAAAAATGGAAAGAATGTTACATCAGGGAATGAATGATTGTTTATATGATATCAAAATAAAATGTAAAATTCTAAAACTTTACATAAGCATTGAACCACTTTTAAGCATTTAAAAAGTTTACTTTTTGTTATTGATAAGGCAGATGTCTCCACAAGATGTAGTTGTTGGGAGATGGCTTTGCAGTACAGAGAATTAAGATAGCAACTGTTACTGGACACAATGAAACACCAATGGTTATTAATGATTAGATATCTATTCAAAGTGTGTTCATAAGTTCCTAAATTAGTACTAAGCTAACTGCCCTTGTGGACTGCGAGCATTTTAAGTCTAGCCAATTGCTCTATGTCAGAATCAAGTTGTGTACCTTGTGTCTTTAAGGTAAACACCTTAACCATTATGCCAGCCTCCCAATGGTTTTATAAGGCCTATGCTAGCAATCCTTGTCGGCCATTTTAAGCTTAGCCACCTTCCTTCAAAGGTGAAACTCAAACTATATATCCGGTGTTTGTAAGATAAACACCTTAACCATTATACCAACTCCCAAGTAGATTTTTTTTAATTAAGCTCAGCAAAATTGCAATATGTTCTGATATGCATATATTTTAAAGTTTATTTATATGCTGATTTATATATATTTGTTTGCATACATTTTATACATATTTTTACTAAAACATATTTAATTAATGTATGTATTTAAGTGAAAGAGGGTATTATTTAATATATTATTTATACAATTTTCACCATATGCATATTTTTATTCAAGTAACATTAATTTAGATTAAAAAGTAATGGGTAGGTATGTGTTTTGACATTGCAGGTCACATGCCAACAATGTTATTTAAGGAAGTGAATTAAGCAGTCTTATTTAGGTTCTGATGAAGCCTTAGATAAAATTCTACAAAGATTAAAGTGCTTAACCTTTCATTTTACTATTTTATTTTTTTTTTTCAATGAATGTATTATTCTTCATCCTGGAGGTCGTGGATTGCAGAGTACTAGTTTTACTGTTTTTCTCAGTTTTATGTAAGCTATCAGCTGTACAAGCAGAATTCTGCTTTCATATTGTGTATTGTGGTGATTATGCACCAGAAGGAAATACAAAAGATTAAAAAAGTATGTTTTTCTTTACATAGATTGGACATGGGTGCATTGGTTACACAGTGTGGTGATACGTTTATCTAGTTAGTAAGCACATCATGGTTGGCTTTTGCCTGGAGGAAAAAAAAAAGATTCAGATCAGAGTACATTTTGATTTTCCTTTTGCTTTGGTATGTTAATACTCCAGTACCTGGATGTTTTTGTAGTATTTGAAGGAAGATGAGACCTTTGCAGTATTCTTTCATCTAACATATAAAGTGCACTATGCATGTATGAGAACCACTGGGTATAATACTCTGCAGAAATTGTTCAGAAAATAACCGAATTCCCCAAAAATTTCCCAAAAAAGAAGATAATTAGTTTGATTGCATCATAAAAACATAGTATATTTAACTTATTTATCAACTATTTGTTAAAGACATTCTACAAAATGAATACTTTCCTTTCCAGTACAGCATCTCCTATTCACAACGTTTGTAAAGACATTTTTTGAAAGTACTAATATGATGCTTTTAACAGTATTCAAAATTAGCTCATTTTCCTATGCCAAAATACGGTGAGGAAACAGACCATCAAGACCCACAGAAACTGAACAAATGCATCTGAATGTAAAAGGCCAAAAAAAATTTGCATAAATGTACAAAGTAATGTCATCCCTAAAGTATGCAAATAAGTATAGGAATAAATAAAGGTGGAATAATGTTGCAAAATGATACGAGGTTGGAAATGAATTAAATACAAGTGTAATATTAAATGTGAACATTTTTCTGGCATTTACATTTTAGAGATGATTTTTTGTGAACCTCATGAATTTGTGCTTTGTGCATGTTATTTGTTTATGATTGTCTGAAGCTCATATATAATGAATTTGAATGTGCACATATGCTTGTAGATAATACATTGACATAGCCACATGTTACTGTATATCTGGTTTGCTCAACAGCTGCACCTTCTAAGCAATCTCAACATACAAAAACAGAATGAAATCATGGCATTAATGAATAATAAATACATTTCTTGATAAGACTACTGCATCTTACTATCATACAGTGCTATATATCCTCATAGGTCTAATAATTATATACACAGTCCCAAAAGTACTGTTCCCACTTAAAGTAACCTACTTGCCTGGGTTCATACTGTTGTCATTATTTTTGTAAACTATAGAACATTGAATTCATTTTAGGCAGTCACAACTTTCTCACTTGACACAAGCACTTTATTTAAGTGAAGGTTGCAGTTGAGTAAGCCATTGTGACTGAATACAGGATACATACAACAAGATGCAGGATAAAAAATAATGATTGCTTTACTAGACATAAAAACACAATCACCAGATGGCCAAAGACGATAAATCATGCCCTTTAAGAGGCAAACTAGAAAGCATTCACCTCCGTGGCACTTACACACACTGAAAAGGTATACATTTAAACAATAAATAAAATAAACATAATGATATTCAGAAAATGATCATACATTTGTGATGAAGAACTTATAAAATGGCTGCTGAAGTTTGTTCATTTATTAATTTACACATTGGTAACAACATTAGCTCTATTGCAGAACCTATTTACAGAAGGGGTAAAAAATGTAAGTAAATTAGTAGTTTTTATGAAAGAACTGAACAGTACCACCAACAAAAAATGCTTTTAACATACTTATAAAAGTATTAAATGAGGAAAAACTATCCCATGCATCAAAACATGGAGAAGAGAAAAAAGTCAGTTTCATGGCATAGAGGTTTGCAACCTTGAGTATGAGCCCAGGAAACACAGTTTGGATTAATGGTAAAGGTACCAGAGGAGTTGGTGGGAGGAAATAGAGTGGTGACTAGGAAGATTTGGTCACTCTTATAGGAGGAAGGAGAGGGCATGTGTGACCAGTGTGTCCTGTCCCTTCTAGAGTATCTTGAGGAGATCAGACGTGATGGTTTTAAAAATGTACTTCTGATGGAAGTAGGTGGCAATCATCCCATCAACCCACTGAATATCACCACTGAATATCTGTGGCTATTAACATGAGGACATGTAGGGCTGTAACTGAAGCCCCAGTCCCCTGCACAGATGTTGCCACCATTCATGGTACTCAACCTTTTTTCCTGACAAGAATGAAAAGGCCATGGAACTGTCATCCCTGGTATTTGAACCTTTCCCTGAGAAGACTGAATGGGTCATAGGACTGTCACTCCTGGTAAACTGATTGGGCCACTGGAGCATCAGGGGGACTGGAGAAGAAAACAAATTATAACAATGCTTAAGAAAAATGAATTTACAAAACTGAAGCAAAGCGCAGCATACAGTAGTCTAATGAATTATTTCATTCAGACTCACACAAGCAAAACAAATGAATCTGAAAGACAAAGATCTTAATCAAATGTGGTAAAAATATTTACACACACATACAGAGTAACATCATTCCCCCAAGCAATGCAAATGAGTATCAGAGACTAAATATATGTGAGAGAATCTTTCAAAAACACAACAGGAGCTACTTGGTTTCATGTGAATATGGAAGTTTTGTATGTGATTATTTATAATATTGCACAGACTTGTACAGATTTGTGATATCCCTTTTTCTGATATTCCTTTGGACCACTCTTTGTACTATATACAAATACCATCACACATTAGACACCTGTAAATCTCTCTCACACAAACATATAGTTACCATTTTAGTGCAGTTTGGTAGTTGATTCATCAAAATAATCCTCAACAGAACCCCATTCAGTGATCCTACCTTGAATCCAGGCATGGGGAAGATAAGATATGCCCCTCTGCAGGATCCATAGTAGTACCTGGAAAGGTGTTTTGATGGATCAGGTTCGATGAAAACATTGCCATGCTTTGTAAACCAGCAATGTGTAGCTTTGCGTGTGTATGTGTGTGTGTGTGTGTGTGTGTGTGTGTGTGTGTGTGTGTGTGTGTGTGTGTACACACACATATATAGTATATGTACATATGTGACTGTATGCAGATAGTCATACACACATACGCACAATGCATTTACAACCATTTTATCTAATATATCATTTCTAAAATTCTTTAACATTATGATAACACAATATGTGAGATGTCTGAAATGTGTGGTTTCTTGGTATATTCCCTACTACAAGGTACAGAAATCCCAAATTTCTCCAGTCGGACATTTATTTCACAGCCTTCTGGACAGTCTTACACTTGCAAGTCACAGTAATTACATGGAAATGAACAGCACATCATGAGACAATTAAAACAGCAGGAACTGTAATATTCAGATTTCATATTAGAATATCTGTTCTTAGATTTTGTGGTGTAGGCCTTATGAGTTAAGATTAACTGTGGTTAGATATTATGATAGCAAATCATGTTAAATTATTGACTACCAACTTGTCAAAAATAATTAGGGAAAGACAATTTGATATTAACTGCACTTCAGTAAAGGCATGTCACTATTTTTTTTTTCAATCTCCAATCCCCTAGTACACAGTGGTAGAACCCATGGAACACCCACCAGTGCAACACCCCCTTTAGCCTAACAAACTGAAGCTGGTAAACCTTGAAGACAACAAATATTGAAAATGGTCAGATATTTCTGAAGGTCGGGTAGTCTTGAATAAATGCAGTTTCATAAATCATACATTAACTGGCACAACCGTAAACAAATAATATGGCAGAAGAGGCTGTAGGAATCAAACCCAGTTACATGGAAAAATGCAGATTGACGATTCACAGCATCAGACATTAAATAATACTCCCAGTTGCACATAAACACCAACAAACAAACTGATAACATGATCTAACATTACTTTCCTTTCTGAAAAAAATGAAGGAAGATTATTAAATGCAGTTTCAGAAACCAGCCAAGCAGTAAGAAGGAAGATTTGTGTAATAGTTACTTATTTCCTCGAGGTAATAAATTTTAACAGCTCACTTAATCTTTTTTATGCTTATGCAGATTGCAAGGCCAGAGGTAACAAGGAAGTCTGGCAGAGAATGAACAAAAACCTTCAAATGTAACAAATCATAAACACAACTTCTTCCCACTGACTGTTAAATTATAAATCTGAGACTTTGAGACATTAGGGAAGTAGTTCAGAGACAAGTGTTTTTATCTTTATAGGCCTTATTAATAAATGGTTTAAAATATAATGACCTGATAATAATTTTGCATGTAGGTCAGCTTATGGGGCTTCAGAACATTAGTTATGCTGTTTCTGGTGTGTGTGCATGGATTATACTATTATATCTACATTAACTGGTCAGATGAGTCATCCCTGAAGGTATTGGTGTGTGAGATCCATCCCTCCAGCAGCACCTTTCACTTCAAAATCCGGAATGAAATCTATCAGTTCTTGTTTTTCTATTGCCTTGTATTTATTTGGTTTCTTTAAAGAAAAATACATTGATCCATATTATTTATGCAATTCCTTAATAGATCTAGGCAAATTAACTGAAAGTAACATAGCTAAGTGTGCATGATCTTAAAACACTTCTAAGAGCAAAACTTACAATTTGTTTTCTGCCTCCTCCCCACAACCCCATGAATAAATGCAGCTGGGCCCACTGACCCCTTACTTATTGTAACTACCTCTGAGGTCACTTTGGTTTAACAAGAAGTGAGTAAAACTGCCATAAATGTTTTGCCTTCAGCCATGTTTTTCTTCTAATGTGTAGTTTTGGCCAGGCTGCATTCAGCTAGCAACAAATTCTCTTTAAATCCACAGTTGTCTGCTAGAGTAATTTATCAGAACAGGTAAAAACTATCAGGTTTTATAGCTTCTGTGTACAAAGTGGCAAGTAACTTTTCCTTCAATTGACATCTTTAGAAATTAATTATATTGTTGTTGATAGTCAGCAATATCCATTCATATAATATGTGTATAACTATCCTGTTAGCAAATGTGTAAATTAATAACAGGGAGGTCAGAAGTAATTCCAAGAAGCAGGGCTTGTATATCCTTTTGTGGACATTTAAAAAATAAAGGTATAATCATGTAGACTGTAACCATACATTGTCACTTTTTTATTGGCTGGATGCACAAATGTATTTGTTATGAGATACGAATATGTTAGCATAACAACCAACAATTCTCTACACATACTAAATTTACAGTGCAGTGATATAATAATAGATGGAGGGAATGTATAAATAGCACTTACACTACAGGTCACTCACTAGTACAAGGTTTTAGTGGGGTAAGGCAGCACTCAGAGTGTCATTTTTGACTTGTACTGCATTGGGTATAGTGAATTACTGAAGCTACAAGCCTTTTGGTTGTCTTAGGTACTCTGACTTGATATAACTAGTTAATCTGTTGGAAATGAGTCAGAACAAACAGTCAAGGATTGTAGAACCTTCTTAACCAAATAATTGAAAGAGAGAGCTATATCATTTTCTAATTGTGTTGAAAACATACCGCTCACCCTCTCAACAGAGGAAGTCTGGAAAAAGACAGGGGGACAAAGGCCCAAACATAGGGAAAGATTTTAAATATTGCTTGTATAAACTCAGAAAGTTGCTAGAATAACATGTTTTGAATTATTATGTATTTTCTGAAGGATATGAAGTCTGAAACTCAAATGCATGCCATTATTTAATATTATTTAGTTATTGCAATCCTCAAGGATTTCCCAGAAAAAAAAAACACAAATTTTATGAGGAACAGACTAAAAACATGAGGCAAAAATCTGGACATTCTGTGAAATTCTGGACAGCTGAGAGGTATAGTTGAAAGCTATTTAGGAGTTAGTGATGTGACCTTATAAATGAGTGCTATAGAAAATGCATACGTCTCTCCATTTTAAAACTGCATTGGGGCTGATCAGTTCATCAAACTAATAAGTAGAAATAAACCATTTCTCTTCATCAGACATCATCAAAAAGTTGAGCAGAATATCACAGTAATCTAGTTTGTTTGACAGGCTACCTTGAACTTACAGAGCTGCAAGTATATACAATGACAGGTAATTTTATAAGCAAACATGTAAGCAGGTTGAGTAGTAGTAACAACGTGCAGGTGTAGGCTGTAAGATGCGGTTTCAGAACCAGTAATGGCATGGTCCGGTGTTTTTTTCCCTACACATCCTTCATCGGAGTCATCACACAATAGTTATTTTCGGGTCTATATTACCTTATCGAAAAGCCATAATATCAAACGGCTTTTCATCGAATCAGAAAAGTTGAAAGCTGAAAATAGGGAATACGCGAATGAGTGAATTATTTCCCTGGGAAAGAAATCGCTATCCCTACCACCAACTACACACTAAATGTAACAAAGTGGGGGGCTTCACCTCCACATACCCCAAATGTGGGGGGCATTAACTAAATATACCAACTCTGAGATCGCACTACAGTGGGGAAAAGGGCAAACTCACAAGGATGGCCAAGCAGTTTCGTACCCAGGGAAAGAATTCGCTCATTCACATTTTCGCTATTTTCAGCTTTCAACTTTTCCAGTTCAGTGGAAAGCCATTCGATATTACAGCTTTTTGATAAGGTAATAGGAACCTTTATGTTCTACTTAATTAGTACTTGACCTCCTTCAACAATCTTCAAGATCCCACTCATAAAAATATAATAGTAAATTAAACTACATTGCATGCAGGTATTCAGATATGTTGGTAAAAAAAAATAACATACAGAAAAACATCTCTTGAAATCAGTTAAGAGGTGTTCGACTCATTATTATACAAGTCTCCTAAGATCTGATAATGGGTAGTATTTTATAATAATGCACTATTTTTAAATGGGTTCTTGTTGAAATTCTGAAGATTGTAAATGCAATTCCCATGAACACTGAGAATGAAAAGGTAAATATGAGAAATACAGAGATCTTGGAGTTAAGTAGTACTGGTGGGGGTGGCATAATGGCCTTAACAATACCTAAGTATGTTCTACATTTCTTCTACAATCACTATTTAGTTTTCAGACTCATGGTTATGGGACTTGCATTCCTGATTGGATCCCCCATTTCATCTCTGACTCTCACTAGAAGGCCAAAGGTAAATGTGCCAATTATATTCTGATATACTAGAGTAGCCAGTTCTATCAGCGAATTTTGGCCAATGGTAGATCTCCTTGGCCAAGTGGTAGGTCTCCTCAGAGAAATCCTACATGGACACAAAATACAAACTTCAAAGAAATGGTAAATGGAGACCAGGATTAAACCTTACACCTGAGAGACAGAAACTCTGAATGAACCACTGCATTGTAAGATTATTTCATTTAGCAGAATCCATAGCCGGCCATAGGTATAGGCCAACTAGGCAGCCGCCTAGGGTGCCACTCTAGCAGGAGTGCTTTTCCAATAATCTAGATGGTGTAGGTAGACCAGGATGGGGACACCAGGTGGTGTTGGGTGGGGGCTGTGAAGACCTTTTGCCTAGGGCCAGTTGACCAAACTCCGGCCCTGGCAAAATCATATTTCCTTTGAAGCTGCTGTCTAATTTCAGATAGCTATGGAATCTATGTTTTTTTGATATTTTATACAGCCATAGAGTGTTTGAATCTTGTATGTTTTCATGTGGTGTGAAATTGGAAAATCTCAGTAAAGCAGAAATGGTGACATGGTCTAAACTGTAGTGTCATTGAATTATATATTGGTTTTGCTTCTTCTCCGCAAAGAAAGACAATATACTGCTTACATACAGAAGTTCTAACTGCTGATTAATAACTGACCCACAACCTGATAATACAAGCAATTTGAGCACAAATCGCATTTTTTTCAATACTTCTAAACATTTTTCCATTGAACAGTAACCTCAGAAAAGCAAGCTGTAATAACGTGTATGTTAGTCTGTTATTTCACGTGCCAAAAATGTGAAAATATCCTGCTGTTGTTGATTCTTCTCATTTACTTTTACGTGGTATGTCTGCAGGAAAAGGATCGTGTAATCCTAGTAATGGTTATAAGCCACATGTTGATAAGGCAGTGATTGTGAAAACTGAACAACTGCATATTTTTATTTCCTTCACATACAAAGAAATGTACTCAGCATAACTCTCAATCTCTTAGAGAAAGAAATCTGGACAAAGCCACAAATAAAAGTGGGACAAAAGCCCAAAAACAGGGACAATCTTTAAATATTGCTCTTACAAAGTTAGAAAGTTTCTAGAACATCAGATTTTGCATTAGCATGGATTTTCTGAAAGGTATGAAACCTGAAACGCAAATGTCTGTCATTATTTCCTTATGTCAGTCTTTAATGATTTGCCACTAATTTACCAGAAAACCACGATTTTATGACAAACAGACCAAAAATATGGGAGAAAAATCTGAACATTCTGCAAAAATCTGTACAGTTGAGAGGTATGGTACTACTCAGCCATGTGTAGAACTCTGAAATCGTTTATAAAGTTATAAAATCAACATCCAGCAGGATGGGTGTTGTAAGAAAATCACAAAAGCAGTATCAGGAAACACCAATACCAACATCTGCAAAACAATTCCGTACTTCTAACCAACAATTACTTGATGTCTACCACCCAAAAAGGTCAGTAGGCAAACTGCTCTACACTCCCTTGCCCATGCTTGGAACAAACTTCCCCATTGACTTACGTTCAATCTCCCACACCTCACACTTTAAAAATGAACTAAAAGCTTATTTTCTCAATTCCAGGACCTACCCATGCCATGACCCCACCTAGTCTTCCTTCCCTTTATGTATCCTCTATAGGACCATACTTAGTACCTCATTATATCTCTCTCTCCAATGTGTCTACTATGCATTTGCATAATATTATATAAATAAAAACATTTTATTGTTAACCCATTGAACTATATCAATGTGAAATTATGTTACTAAGCTTTTTTTAATGCAACTTTAACTTTTATGCATGTAACCCAACATATGTGAATATTTTTGCTATAACTGCCACTATATCAATATTGTTTAAAATTGTACTTGTTTAAAAATGTACCACTGGAGCTTTTCTCCTTGGGTCTCCACTGAAAATGAGCCACAAGCCCAGTTGGACAAACCCGGTTAACAAATGTCAATAAATAAATAAATAAATATGTGACTTAACAGTAACAATTTTTTAAAAACTTCTCATAGCTAAAATGCTTGTTAAATAGACTCTGGGCT
Source organism: Protopterus annectens (assembly GCF_019279795.1). NCBI lineage: Eukaryota > Metazoa > Chordata > Ceratodontiformes > Protopteridae > Protopterus > Protopterus annectens. The sequence goes on from NC_056746.1 coordinate 1,325,922,158, forward strand.
GCTTTGAGTTGACCTACTCCCACCAGAAAGTCTGAAATTTGCCTATAATGACCACCCTGGAGGGTGTTGTTTAACTTAGAAAAGGAAAATTATGTGCTTTTCTGTGGACAGTTTGTACTACTCTTTGGTTTATTATTGTAGTATATCTATGCTTGTCTATTTGTTTTCTCAGAAAACAATAGTTCTTGTCATTGTTATTTGTATTCACTTTACATTAGTTTTGTCTTCCTGGCAGGCATGCTACAAACATAGACACAAACACACACACATGCACACGCATGTATGTGCACTACACACACACAAACACAAACACACACACACACACACACACACACACACACACACACAAGCACACACACACCAAACACACAAAAGTATATATACAGAAGTGGGCATACACACACACACACACACACACACACACACACACACACACACACACACAAAGATATATATACAGAAGTGGGCATGCATACACATGCACATACTCACACACAAAGATATATATATATATATATATATATATATATATGGGTCACCTTTAAAATCTCGAAATCGCGTTTGCCCGAAACGGAATCCGACGAACGAGAATACCGAAAACGCAGATGACCGAAAAGGACGGACTCGGTAAGTGTGCGATCGAGTGAGGGATTTAGTGTTAGGGAGCGGACAGGTAAGTGTGCGATAGTGAGGGACTGTGGGTTAGGGGTGGGTTAAGTGAGTTAGGGTTAGGGTGCAGGTAGGGTGTGTGTGCGATGGTGAGGGACTGTGGGTTAGGGACTCGGTAAGTGTGCGATCGAGTGAGGGATTTAGTGTTAGGGAGCGGACAGGTAAGTGTGCGATAGTGAGGGACTGTGGGTTAGGGGTGGGTTAAGTGAGTTAGGGTTAGGGTGCAGGTAGGGTAAGTGTGCGGTAGTGTCGGACCTTAGGGTTAGGGTTTGGGTTAGGGATAGTGCATATGTTATGTAGTGTACTGTGTTGGTGTAATGGTTTTCGGTGTTTTGTGTTGTCGGCGTTTTATGTTTTCGGTCTTTTCGTTTCGGTCGTTAGTGTTTCAGGCAAACGCGGTTTCGAGGTTTTAAAGGTGATACATACATACATACAGATCTACGTTACATGGTCGACTCTTCAGAAAGTCGACTTTCATATGGGTGAGACATATGATCGAATTTCGAAAAGCCGACCATGTAAAATAAACACATAACACACACCAAACACTTACCTTTCAACTGTTAGCAGGGGTATAAGCCCCCATGCACCCCCCACACCCCCCGTAACTTAAATATACCAACTCCGAGATTGCACTACAGTGCAGAAGAGGAAATTTTCCCATTCTGCACTGTACAGAGATAGCGGTTCCCCATGGTCATTTTTTCAGAAGTCGATCATATGGTCTCAGCCATATGAAAGTCGACTTTCTGAAAAGTCAGCTATGTGAAGGGGAACCATTTATATATATATATATATATATATATATATATATATATATATATATATATATATATATAGATATATATATATATATATATATATATATATATATATATATATATATATACAGATAGTGGGCATGCTACGCACAAAGGTATATATATACAGAAGTGGACATGCACACCCACACGCGCACACACACACACACACACACACACACACACACACACACACACACACACACACACACAGAAGGATACATGTTCAGCACTCACACTGCTCTGAGTTCAAAAGAAGCTCTTTATAAAAGGGCAGGTCACAACATGTTAATTTAATTTTGCTATCTAAGTACTTCAGTAGAATGTAAACAGAGAGGATTTACTATTCATTCTACAGAATTAGATACAAGATTCATCCCATTCAACCAAAGTCTAATGTGTGTGTAACACTCATTCTAAAAAAAAAAATCATACTGTGCTGGGAGTATAAAAGTAGAAGCACATGTGTAACAAAATGGGAATCAGAAAAAATGGTCTTTATAAATACAAAAGGCTAAAAATTGGACTGACACTTCCAGCAAGTAATTCTATATGTTGCTAAATATGGTAATTTCTTTCTGTTGAGCATGATCTACAATGGTGTTGCTTTAACAATGATTAGCCCTTTATGCTACATCAGTCCATTTGTTTTTTCCCTCTTCTAATGCAGACATGTTGCTGTGAAATGAGTAGGCCACCATGCCTGTCTGCTTCCAGTGTATTCAAGATCTCCATTACAGGAGCTTACCCATTTTCCTCATTTTATACCTTACAGAGGAAGCCACAGGACTCTCTTCAGCTGTCAACTGAATATTACTAAAGGTTTATGAATGGTAACATCATGGTTTTGACAAATGTTTTACATGCCAATACGTTATTGTTCAATGATACTCCTTTTTTTAAAAAAGCCATTAGAGTTTATACATTCTCATCATCTTGCCATAGTTGCATAGTTGGCATAATAGCCAATCAGACTTTAATAATTAGAAAGAATTTATTAGTTAGAAATTACATTTTCTAATCACATTTCTCTCTAAATATATTTATTTTTTCTCGGTAGGACCCTCCCTGGTAATATTGTCTCCATCAATTTGCAGAATTACTTAAGTAATTTGAATATTTTAGACAGGTCACCTACTTTTCAAAAAGAAATCATGCAATTAATAAAACTAGATAAGATGATAAAACAGAGGACTGGGATACATAAAAGTGTGAAGAGAATTAGCACTAAACAGACGGACTATTAGATTATGCTATAATACAATTATTGTGCCTAGAATACGTGATACTCCAGATAAATGGTGACTTTAATCTACTTCAAAGACAGAATTTGATTTTCAGTGGCTTCTCCTTCAGTCTTGATGCATATTCTGAATTAGGAAAATGATGCTGCAAGCATTGCTTCTTGGAAATTTGATCATTTTGATTAGACTACAGAAATGTGAGAAAAGACAGTACTAAATGGGATTCATTCATTTTACTTATTTGAAAGTGTACAAACATAATGAGAAGAAAACATTTAATTACTTTATCATTTTGATGGGTAAAATGGCCTGTTTAAAAATATACAGGAATGATGGAAGGTATTTTAAGTGATCTACCCTGAATCTGCTTTGTCTGTGTAATTGTTGCATATTATTAATGTGATTGTAAATCTGTAGGATTATCGCCTGCTTTTGCCACTGATTGTAAATAACCTTACTCTGTATTGAGTTTTCCTACTAGGAAAATATTATAGCTGTTTTTTTCTCTCTTTTGTAGTACTATGTTGTTTTCACATTGATGTATGATGCTTTTCTCCCTGGTTCTCTGTTGAAAAAGGGTTTACTGTTGTTGACCCAGTCAGATTATCCTGGTAAATAGCTGTAAATAATTCAAATAAAATAAACACCTGGCTTTCAAGAAACAGATGCAATATGAACTTTAAAATTTGTAAATGAACATAAGCGCATAATCAGAAATGCTTAGCACTTTTGTGAAGAGCGTGGCATCACAATCTCATTTTTTATAAGTTGAATGGAATTCAGGATAGCTCTAAATGAATCAGGAACAAAACTCAATAGAATTAGAGACAAATACATTAAATAAATAGGGACAATCATGGACACTTTCAAAATATAAGTGCTATTAATTTGAGACATTGACAGAAAAAGCAAATGTGAATTACTATATATTTTCTGAAATATAAGAAGTCTATATCTTTAATTATTGCCATTATTTCTTAAGGACGATTCACCTTATTTTATCCAAAAGTCACCACATTTAGGAGGAATTAAGAGGAGCAGATCTAAAATTTGAGTCAACATCAGGGAATTCCCTGAAAACCAAGGACAGTTGTGAGGTATGGCCTGTGGATATATTTATGTCTCTGGTGAATGATTCATCAAGCTTATACCAATCAAGCTGAATAGTGACCACGGGATATTAGTTGTTGATAGTATAGGACCTGCTTGTACCTTTTATGTGCTAGAAATCTTATGGAACACATTCCAGTGTTGAACTGTACATAAACCAGTCTGATGCCAGTCTATAGATTGTTAAGTTTCTAGGCAACAAAACATTGTGCTTAAATTTTTGAGAACGTACAGTCATGAAAGCTGAACTTACCATAACAGTAGATGCTTGAATGATCACTGCTGCAGTAGCCTTAGCTATATGGGTTATATCCTGCCAAGGAGATAATGGCTGGCCAGCTTCCAAAGCTTCAGGGTACCTTCCATCCAACCAAACTGTCAAGCAACGAGATGAGCTGATTAAAAGTCAAGTTTGGGTGCAAAACCCTTCAGAGCTTTCCTGCCAGCAGAGAAAGGGAGGCTGAGCCCTGAAAGGACAATGCTAGGAACAACAACAATAAATGTCTACACCCTGCCATAAAAAGCACAACAAAATCAAGGGGAATGGAGGGAGTGGCTACTGTGCATAACAAAAGGTAATAGTCTCAGGCAGCCATTTAGAGATAGTACATTTTGACACAGATTGTCCCATCTTCTTACCTTCACAAGAAATGAACAGTGGATACAAAGATCTTAAAGATTTAGTTCTGCCAAGATATTACTTAAATTGTCTGCGGACATCTACAGTGGAGTATCCTTTTTCCCTCATTTATATGTTCAGTAAAGAAAATGGGAAGATGGATGGTTTGGTTTAAAGTAAACTTATATACCAGTTTAGGAATAAAAGGATTACTTCTCATATAAATACCAGTCCCTGTGGAAAATGAGATAAGCTTGACTCATAAGAGCAATTCAGACACCCTTTTTGCAGGGGTAAGAGCAATCAGTAAAACTGTTTCCCTTGTTAAGAACCTCAAGTCAGCCAGATTAGCTAGTTTAAATGGAGCAAGTGTTAGCTTTTCTAACACAAAAATAAGATCCCAAGGAGGAGACACTGGTTTTCTAGGAAGCTTCTTGTGCCAACCCTCTTCAACAATATTTTGACATGAGAATCCATTGAAAGAGGAGGCTCCATGGGTAGACCTACTGAAATGGCTGATATATGAACCTTGACAGAGGAATAAGAAAGGCCATAAGATAGTGACTCACACAAATAATGTAAAACCAGAGAACAACTTGCTCGGAATGAGTGCTGGTTATGTTATGTTGTTGTCACCAACTAAAACTACTTTTCTTTGCTAATATATAATTTGAAGTACCCTGGATATTATTGGAAAGAGTAGAAGGACATATAGGAACATTCCTATCCAAAGAAAAGAAAAGGCATTTGTCTTCTAGGCCTTCTTGCATGGATTCCTAGAACAGAATAGTGCAGTTGATTGTTCAGAGAGGAAGAAGCAAAGAGGTCAATTTAAGGAATTCACACATAGGGATCAAATCTTGGAAGACCCCCCCCCCAATCTAGTTTCCATTCTTGAGGCTGTGCCCTGGTCCTTCTCAGCTTATCTGCCACACAATCTTGCTCTGTCAGAATCTCGGATGCCTGTAGAGTGAGACTGTACTGTAAAGCTATATTCCAAGCTAACATAGCTAATCTGCAAATGGAGTTAGACCTGGTCCCCCCTTACTTCTTGATGTACCACATTACTAAGGTATTTTCTGTAACCACTTGAACAGGTCCCTGTGACCAAATATGGTTCAGATGGTTAAGTTGTAAAAGTAGAAAACCACTGTACCAAGCACAAATAAATCCTGATCCTGGAAAGTATATAAATGCTTTTATTCCAAAAGCAGCCACAAAGACACTTCAAGGGGAGGGTGGCTTAATGGCTAAGGTGTTTGCCTTACAAACACAAGGTGCAGGGTTTGAGTCTCACACGGGATAATTGGCTAGGCATAAAATGGCTCGCAAGGGCAGTTAGCTTAGTACTAAACTATGAACCTATGAACCTATGAACACTCCAGATAAACGCTGATCACAAGAAAATACACTCCATAACGTATCCAACAAACGTTTTCGTCCCCAACTTCATCAGTAATACTGGCCATATTGTTTAATTAGTGTTTTTATATACCATTTGAATTCTGTCATCACTGCATTGACCAATCGTGTTGTAAAGTGCTTAAAGTGCAAGAATACATAGAATTTTTAAGCATAAAAGCCGTAAAGTTAAAATATAAACTTCTACAATAACTAAACTCATCATGTAAAAGTTATATGTTAAAAACATGATAAAAATACTTTAATTGTAATTGATAAACTTGATGACATAAATACTGTCTTTCACAAAAGGTGTATTTAAATAAATAAGGTAGTAAAGCCATCTAGTGGTATGAATTAATAGTACATCTTAAAATAGAAAACATTTTCCTTACCAAAATAGTGAATATTAAAAACATTTTAAAGATTTTAAAAGATTTTAAAAGATTCATTGTTTGTACTAATAATATGTGTAATACAATTTAAAAAATATATATTTTAAAAAATATATATATAAATTTAGAGTTTTGCAGCCCTCAGTTTTAATACTGGGGCTATCGACACCATTTCGTTGAGCCCTAATTTCCTATTTGCATCAAGAAGGAGTTGCCAATACAATTCTTTGTATTCAATAAGTGTTTCCCACATGCCACCTCTGGGGTTGGTGGGGACAACCTCCAAAATAAAAAACTGATATCCAGGGGTCTCACATTTTGTTGAATGCTTACTAAGGGCGTTCTTTTCATTTCTTACCCTGACATCATATAGGTGCTCATATATTCTCTGCCTGAGCCTTCTCTCACTCTTGCCCACATAGAAAGAGGAACATTTTTTACAAATGGCTATATATATGATTCCTATAGTGTCACAGTTGGCGAAGGTGTTGAGATGTAAAGTCATGTTTCTCGCTTTTAAATAAAGTGTGTCTCCACAAATTAAGTGTGTACAATAGTTACATTTTCCACATTTGTATAGTCCTTTCTTTGATCTGTTACTATTGTGACTAGAATTAGTTTTCTGACCTGCCTCCAAGATATTTTTAATACTTTTACCTTTACGGTAAATGTAAGATGGATCATTGTCAAAAATATGTTCTAAATCAGAAAATTTGGAAAAGCTATTCCATTCCCATTTAAAAGCGAGAAACATGACTTTACATCTCAACATCTTCGCCAACTGTGACACTATAGGAATCATATATATAGCCATTTGTAAAAAATGTTCCTCTTTCTATGTGGGCAAGAGTGAGAGAAGGCTCAGGCAGAGAATATATGAGCACCTATATGATGTCAGGGTAAGAAATGAAAAGAACGCCCTTAGTAAGCATTCAACAAAATGTGAGACCCCTGGATATCAGTTTTTTATTTTGGAGGTTATCCCCACCAACCCCAGAAGTGGCATGTGGGAAACACTTATTGAATACAAAGAATTGTATTGGCAACTCCTTCTTGATGCAAATAGGAAATTAGGGCTCAACGAAATGGTGTCGATAGCCCCAGTATTAAAACTGAGGGCTGCAAAACTCTAAATTTATATATATATTTTTTAAAATATATATTTTTTAAATTGTATTACACATATTATTAGTACAAACAATGAATCTTTTAAAATCTTTTAAAATCTTTTAAAATGTTTTTAATATTCACTATTTTGGTAAGGAAAATGTTTTCTATTTTAAGATGTACTATTAATTCATACCACTAGATGGCTTTACTACCTTATTTATTTAAATACACCTTTTGTGAAAGACAGTATTTATGTCATCAAGTTTATCAATTACAATTAAAGTATTTTTATCATGTTTTTAACATATAACTTTTACATGATGAGTTTAGTTATTGTAGAAGTTTATATTTTAACTTTACGGCTTTTATGCTTAAAAATTCTATGTATTCTTGCACTTTAAGCACTTTACAACACGATTGGTCAATGCAGTGATGACAGAATTCAAATGGTATATAAAAACACTAATTAAACAATATGGCCAGTATTACTGATGAAGTTGGGGACGAAAACGTTTGTTGGATACGTTATGGAGTGTATTTTCTTGTGATCAGCGTTTATCTGGAGTGTTGAAGTGTCTTTGTGGCTGCTTTTGGAATAAAAGCATTTATATACTTTCCAGGATCAGGATTTATTTGTGCTTGGTACAGTGGTTTTCTACTTTTACAAGTTTGCTAATTTTTCCACTTGCTCGTTGATTTTTTATCAGATGGTTAAGTGTCTTAATCAGGGAAATAATCTCTTTGATATTTATGTGCTTATGTCTAACCTTGGTGTTCTACACCTCCTACACTTTTATCTTTTCATAAACTGCTCCCCAAGCAAAGTCTGAAGCTTTTGTGGTGACTATTTTAGAGCAGGGAGGGAGAAGGAATGACCTGGATTTAAGAATGTCTGTTGTCTTGACCAAAAGTTTTCTCTTATGACAAACCCCAGCTCTGGGATCTGAAAAGATAAAGGGTCTTGATGTTGGTACCAAATAGATATCAGAAACCACTGTATCCATTTCATGTAGAGTCTTGCTAGGTGTTTCAGGAGACTCATAGATGCCATGAGACTCAAACTCCTGATGTATTTCCTCGCAGTGACCAACTTCTGAATGGAAAACTTTATAAATAGAATTAGATAAAGATCTATTGTTTCCTGTGGAAGAAATGCATTTGAACTGAGGTGTCTAGCTGACATCCCAGGAACACAAAAATCCTTTGTGAGGGAGTCAAGAAAGACATTTGAATGTTCTGTTTGAATCCCAATTTGTGTAAGAGATCTCTCACCCAAGAGAGAGATTCCCGACACCTCGATAAAGACTCGGAAAAGAAAAGCAAGTTGGCTAACCATGGAAAAATGTGAATACCCTGTAGCCTGCAATGAGCTATAACTGGAGCTAGAATATTTGTGAACACTCTTCGTGCAGTGGATAGTCCAAAAGGTAAGCCAGAGAACTGATAATGTGATCTAGACACAAAAATCTTAAAAATGTCTGAATTTTGGATGAACAGGGATGTGATGACTAGCATCTTTTAAGTCTAGTGTTACCTGGAATCTTGAAAGAGGAAGACGAGGTAACTGATTGTGAGGTGACAAAATTTTGAATTTGGGAATTATCACAAACAAGTTTAGAAAAGAAAGATCTAGAACAGGTCTTCAAGCATTTTCTTTCTTTGCACTTGGAATATCATTGAATAAACCCCTTCCCCACTTGGGAAGTAGGAACTGGTTATGTCACTCCTTGTGATGAAGAACAGGAGGAAACAAAATACGGATGAGGAATGAACAGCATAGAGGGGAGGAATTTCTTCTTTTTTCCATCTGTAATGTTAATGAATGATTTTCAGAACCCATTTGTCTGAAACACTCTGCTGCCAAAGAGAAAAACGGAGATTCAAACTTTCTGGAGGAGAAAAGGGGCCAGAATGGGAAGGGGTCACAAGGTCTCTTGCATAGGCATTCAGACTTGTTGGCCTTTCCATAGTTTTTGGGAGGACTGAGACTTCTTTGTGGGACCACCTTGCCATTTCTTCTTAAATGTCTGTTTACCTGAATTCTGTTGAGAATGTTTATTCTGGTTTTTTTTTGTTTGTTTGTTTTTGTCAAAACTGGATAAGGAAAAAGAAAATTCCTTGGAAATTTGTAAAAGGAAGGCTGAAAAATCATAGAGATTCCCTGGATCAGCTTGCCCCTTTCATCACACATTTTGATCACCTCTGCAGCAAAGGGGCCGAACACTAAATCTCTATTTAGAAGAGAATTTAAAATCTCATTTTTACATCATCTGGGAGATTCTGTGAATGCTGCCAAGCAAATCTCCATAAACAGTACCAGTGGTCATAGCCCTGGAAGAAGTATCAACAGAGTCATACACACTCTGTAAACAATGAGTAGTGACCTGTGCAATAGAAGAAATAGATTAAAGCAGATTTCTCTTCATGAGAAGAAACTGTAAATAAAACATTCCTCATAATTTCACAATTTGTCACAAAAATGTTAACTTACAAGCCTGACAATTCAAAGTTGTGAAAATCAAAGGTGCAGAAGAATACACTTTTTTTCATACCTATCAATAAATTTTTCATCCTTATTACAAAGAGTAGGACTAGAATTAACTAAGTGATTAGCAGCAGTGGAATCAACTAACACTTAAGCTGCTAGGTCAGGTTTGGGAATGGTATATAAAAATGTAAAAGACAGAGGAGCTTTATACATTTTATCTGCCTTTTTAGGGGCAGTTAGATGACTATCAGGAAAACTGCAGGCAGTAAGACACATATCCTCTAAAGTACACAGGACAGGAAGAATGGGTGTAGGCTGTGGAAAATCCTTCTGTAACAATTCATTGTATGTGCTGAGGGACTGAGAAACCTCAGCATTCTGCCACTGAAAACACTGTGACATTTCAGCAATAATCTCAGAAAAAGAGAAACAGCCACTGGAAGAAGCAGAAACCGACATCTCCTCTGAGTCTGAATCAGAAATCTGAGGACAAAACCATTAATCTGTCCCTGCATCTTCCTGATCAGATTCAGAATTTTGAATCTCTTCAGGAAAAGAGGAATGCAGCTTTCATTTACCAAAAACTACTTTGCATGAAGGGTCAACAGCCTGAATTAAACTGTGAACAAGTCCCAGTAAACTAATCCTCTCCAAAGAAATTTGAGGAGGGGATAGATACATGCTTGGTTTTCTGTTTTTATTTTTGACAGGAAAAATGGGGCCAACCTTATTACTAGTGGCAGCAGCTGTTTCCTCAGGGATGGGCACAGCATTCTGACACAACAGGGTACCCTTTTCTGTTCCCTCTCCCAGGACCGACAAGAGCGACTCTCCCTTCCCCACAGAGGGGACTCCAAAAGCAGCAGAAGATGTGGCTAATTCCCAATCCAGAGTGGCTGTATGTGCTTCACTGGAGGGATCTGGGATTTAAAAAATATGAGTGGTCTGAGGTACAACAAATGGCCCCAGCACAGTCAACCTCCTGTGGGTGAGGAAAACTACTAGCCTACTGTGGTAGCAAAGGCTGTTTGCTTAACTTTTTCTTTATGTGGCTGGAAGAAGGACCGACCATAGTACCAGTAGTCTGTTCCATGATCAAGTTGCAAATGGTAATTCTATCCCAGGGAAGGCAAGCGGCAAATGCTGGTAAAACTACCAGGCCACAAAAATTACTTTTTTTGATAGGAAAAAACTGCAGTGAAAAGCACTTTAAAGCAATATGGTAGCCCTCAATGGAAAAATAAACACAATTTCTTGACAGAAAATTTGTTTTCAGTTAGTTTCCACTACTTTTAATATGACAGAAAGAAAGAAAAGACAGTCCATTAAATAATAGCACTTCTAGCATTAAAATAACTTTCCTAATGAGAAAAGTAGTACAACATTAACAAAATTTAAGAAAATGGAAGTTTTTTCCCAAACAGAACTTATCTGCTCAGCAAAGAAAAGTACAAGCCAACTGTCGATCCTCAAAAGCCTCAGAGGAGCATACTCTTCTGCGGCACTAAAGCATTGAAGGGCTTCTTGCACAAACTTGTTTGCTTAGTCAACTCCGCCTGAGCTGCTTGACAGTTTGGTTGCATGAAAGATGGCTGAAGCTTTAAAAGCTGGCCAGCTGTTATATCCTTGTAAGGATATTAGCCCTATACCTAAGGCTACTGCAGCAATGATCGACATGAAGAACATAATTTGAAAATGTTACATTTTTGTATATCTGCAGAGTGACAAGATTGGTGCATTTGGAATCCCTTTTAACAAAGCAGGTATAGTTGAAAAATTCACTACAAGGCTCTTTTTAATTTTCAGTGGTTCTTCCCCACAAAACATAATGCAATCATAATATTTACAACATTTTATGCTATTTTTTCCACACTCTTTTTTTCCAAATACAATAATAGAATTAAAGCAACAAGTGGTACTTGAGATGTGGGTAATCTCTTGTTAAACTTTCTTTCATCTTTAAGATCGGTTTGTTCAAACACGGACATTTTGCAAAAGTTTCACAACAGATGCCTCTTAGGAATGAAGGCCAAATCATTGTTGCCAACCACATGAATAAGCAACATAAAAGGAGGTCCAAGTCACTGTAAAATATTTCTTGCTACTGAGGACAGATTGAAAGTCCTTAAACCCAGAGTACTTCTCCAGACAGCTTCAAAGTCTAAAGGGTTCAAACCATTTGAACCATCTGAATGAATGGCAGCCCTCAGCAATGCCTGTGTGATGAAGGAATGACCCATAATGAATAATCTTTATAATTTTAACAGACTGGTCCTCCTTGATAAGATATGATGCTCTCCCACTTCTAAAGATGTAAGATAAGTAATATACCAAGGGTAAGTCTTGGTTCTTTAAGGACTTGCATAAACAACCACCAGGTTATTATGTGTAACAGCACACCCTGAAGGTAATCTAAAAACCACACCCTGCACCACGAAATGATGGCACAAATCTTGTATTATTTGTGGCCACCAAAATGGGCATAATAAGGAAAAGACTTGTTTATCTAGCACCACTTTGTGCATCTTGTTCAACTGAATGGACCTACATAAAAACCACTTCTGATGTAATGGCCACCTCCTTCCATAAAGGTGACAATAGAAACTCTTTTACTCTGAAAGACCCCCAATGCAAACAACAAAACAGAGTTGCAAAAACTGCATAAAATTATAGCTATCTGCTATAGAATTAACATCAAACAATACTGCTTGTAATATTTTTTCCTATAGGCTTCCTATCATTATGTCCCCAACCAAGAAACTTCTCCCAAGCTTTTAAAATACTGGTGGTTGATTTAGTAATATCAGGAGGGCCTAAAACCCTTGACTTTATGCTAAAGGCTGCTAGATGCATGCAGAAAATGGCCTCTTTCCTATAACACCTATACAAGACATACCAAGCAACCACAAAGGAGGGACAAGACTCTGTTGTAGACAGCTCAAAACAAAACATGGAAGGATAGCAAGGCCACACCATATGATTTCTTTCTTGTTCAGCCCATGATTTCTCAGCAAAATCCATATCATCCTTCACTAATTAAACAGACATAAGGTAGAATGACCACGGGTTTTGCTTGAACTTCTGCTGCCAAACTGCAAAAAAAAAAAAAAAAAAAAAAAAAAAAACTGAACTAGAAAAATCATCTGCTAAGCTTTTGTTTTTTTTTGTTTTTTTTTTTCACTGCAATGAATTTGCCTCTAAAAAATAAATTGAGATGTATGTTATGCAAAATGAAAGCCCTCAAGACTGAATGCACCCAACATGAAGTGGAAGTTTTCTTACTGAGACTACAAACCACTATCAGATTGTCTGAAATCTTCCTGTTAGCATACAGATCTGCCCACATCACTGCAGCCACCCCAATAGGCATGAGTTCTAAGAATGTGATGTCCTTTTGTCAGCTGTGATGGTCATACAATTGTTTTTCAGGGGCACGAAATTCTTCTTGTCAAGGAATGATTTGGGGATCACTTGTGAGGCATTAGTAAACTGATTTCTTGTGATGTGGTTGGCTTTCAAAAATCTGGCCTGATGTGATGGTCTGCTGTCAAATGCTCATGGCCTCTTGTTAATATGTTGTATAAGCTGGCAAAATTCCCCAATCATATGGTCTTCCCAGAAAGGTAGAAGACAACTATGTCTTTCTTTATAGTCATCTGCTGAGGAACCTCACACTTGGTAGGTTTTGTTTTTGTAAGGGTCTTTTTGATGTAGGGTCTGAAACAGAAAAGTATGGCACTGTCTTTGCTAATGAAGTAGGACTTTGTGGAAAGATGTGCAAAGAGGGACTACATTGATTGTTATGGGAAAATCCCCAAAACGTTTAAAAGACAAAAGAAGAATTCAAGAGGGTTATAGTAGCCGCCAATGCAAATGAGATGACATCACAGGTAGTGGTGCTAGAAATACGATGTATTTGTGGTGGGGCTAAGGATACAGCATCAGAAAAAGTCAGCAAAGGACAGCAATTTACAAAACAGGCAGGATCAAATTGTCATCTATGAAGAAGTAACCAGCATTAGGAAGGCCAGTGCCTGTAAGAGTGATGCCTGATAAGGTCTAGAAAATAGCAGCAGATTCTTTGCTCTTTACAACTATAGTGAGTCTTTTTCAAAAAATTTAGGGTCATTGTCATCCGCTTGGATAAAATGATAGCAATTCTATATAGCTGCAATTATCTTCGAGAAGGCAATTTTTCAAACACTAAATTTAAATGAGAAATGAGACTTGAAAGCAAAGCTATCTTGCAGTATTCAGCAGATCCAAATGTATTTTATGTTTAATGTCAGAAGAAAAAGCTGTGACACGAAGGGCACAGATTTGAAATCTAGGCTGTTATAGTGTAGGTTTAGTGACTCCCTGGGTTATATCCTTACAGGCCAGCCATGATTCTTATTTAAGAACCAGCTATTGATTAAATTAATGATAAAGGATCTAACACTTTAAACCAAGTAACAGTACAGCATTTAGCAAGGTACTAAGAGCATTAGATAAGTCAATAAATACTGGATTAATAGGAACTTCAGAATTTAAACTGAGGTTGATTTTGCTTACAACTCAGTAAAATTATGATTATGTGTTCAACCTCATCAAAATTCCAAATTGCAATTGATTTATGTCCACAGTGGATCCCAAATCAGATTCAGTTTTGCAATGAATGATTCTATCAAAATACTTCTGAAATGGTCTTTTTGCCCCTACAATCTGCCTATGGTATCTACACTAGTGACCACAGCCCATTTATTCCTCTCCACCCCTTTTAGAAGCACAGGAGGTATGCCCAAACCCTAGATACAGGTAACCATCCCTCTCTGATGAGAGGATGACTTCAATGGTCAGTTACCCAAGACTGTCATCACCAGGTATTTTCGGTATTCAAGGCCCATATATGTGGCTGGGGTAGGATATCTGGGATACATGTAAGGTAACATAAGCTGTAACTGGACAGAGTGATAGTGATGTCACAGCATGCTGCCTATGATGATGGCTTGTTTACGACCCCACCCACCCCCACTGGCCACTGAAAATGTGGTATCTTGCCTACAAACAGAGAAGTACACTCCAGCCTCCACAGGGATAGACATTATTTGTAAGCAGAATCTGAATCCCTCCTCCCAGGATCTGGAAACTGACAAAAGCCCTCATTTCCCACCTCTGCCCTCCTGTTCTCAAGCCAGTGCTGCTAAATAAAGTTTGCTCATCTTAGCCACTGTCAGTCCTCCATCTATGACACAGATCCAGGCAGGTAAGCTTATAAATATATAAGATATTTCAAACTGGGTTATCATTTTTCATACTGGAAATCAGAACATGCTGGAGTGCAAAACTATAGTGCCTTAGTCTTGTTGTTGTACTGCTAGTCAAAGCAGAAACTAAAACTTTAATGAAGCCTGAATATCACAGAAAGCCATGTCTATCAGGGTGCATGCTCTACAACTGCCTCATGTACAAAGACAACCCTCTCCTCTTACCTCCCAACACTCAGACTTGTGAGAGATGAGCCTATATCTCCAGTTTGGAAGCCATGCACTCTCCAGCCAAGACCAGAATAGCTGGTCAAGAGGAGAAGATCAACACCTGCACCACACCACATGGAACACATAGCCCTCCAGAACACCCACCATCACAGCCCTCACATAAAAACACAAACCACACACCCACCTTCACAGAGGCTGTCAACAGTAATCTACCCAAACAGCAGAGACTTCCAAGGCAGAAATTCACTCGACCACCACAACACAGCACAAACCACAAGACACATAGCTCACCTACACAGTGTGCCCCTCAACCTAAGCCCCTAAGGCAAAACAGCTTGCCCAATACAATAATCATAGGTGACTCGATAGCGAGGCACACTGATGTCCCACTCACTAGGTTGAATAAGGAGAAGGTAACAGTCAGCTGTCTATCAAGTGCCAGAATCTGATACATAACACACACACTCAGGTCAATCCACAAGTACAATTATGACTCTGTCATTGTCCATGTGGGTGTGAATGACCTGAGACATACCTCCCTGGACTACATGAAAAGAGACATGGTGGAGCTCTTGGATTATGTGGCCCAGGCAGGTATGACTCTATCCCTGAGCAACATCCTACCATCGCCCAGAATAATACCACAGTACAAACAAAAAATGATTGACTTCAACAATTGGCTAAGTTTCTGGTGTCATTCTAAGGGGATCCAGTATCTGTCTGCTTGGGATGACATGATTGACAGACCTCAATGCATTGCCAGAGATGACCTGCGTCTGTCACCCCTGGGTTTTTGGGTACTGGCTAAGGTTCTTGCTACCCATATAGTGCCTTTTTTAGGCAGTGTTGCAAAGACCAAATTACCGCCATAACAGCTGTAAATAAATGCAATCTGAGGGTCATGCTACTCAGTGTTAGAAGTCGAAATCTCAACATGCACTTGCTCGAAGCACTCCTCAAAATGGAGAACATCGACATTTGTGCTGTAACAGAGACCTGGTTTAAAGCAGCAGAAAGCACCCCTGCACTACCAGGCTATAACTCATTCCACACCTTTCTGCCCCAAAACATGGACCGAAGCTCCAAAGATGGTGGTGTCTCCATATTCATAAAGAATATCCACACCTCCAGAATAGTAGCCCAGCATAATGCATCTGAGATACTCCAGGTACAACTAACATTGGGTAAGACGGTGATTCAGGTTGTAGCCTGCTATAGGTCCACAACCATGTCCCAAGTCTCTCACTCTACATTCCTAAGCACCCTGGAAACTTTTAAGATCCAATCCAACACTCTCTTACTAGGTGATTTCAACTACCCTCCATCAGCTGGGAAAACTACTCATGCACCAGTGCACTGGCCCAATGCTTCCTGGAATGCATCAGTTCCAGTGCCCTGGACCAGCTCATTCTTACCCTCGCTAGAGGAAGCAACATCCTTGACCTGGTTCTTAGTAGCATGGGCAACCATTACTCTAAACCAATAGTCAATTCCTCCCTGGTTAGATCCGACCACAAACTAATCACCATGGAAATCCACATCTCACCTTCCCTCCCCCCACAAAGGTAACCACCATGAAAAACTTTTCCAAAGCTGACTTTGGGCTCCTAAAAAACAGAGGTGGCTAACTTCACAGCACCCATGCCAATGTAAAATAGACGCATGACTGCCAAATCAAACACCAATGCACTATACGAGCACATACATAAATGCATGGAACTAGCCAAACCCAACAGAACCAAGATGCTCTCCTCCAATAAAAGGAAGCCAGTCTGGTGGTCACCTGCCATTAATAAACTTTACAACAGAAGGAATAAGCTGTTGCAGAAAAAGGTGAAGATCCAAGATTGGAAAAATTCCCTTATTAGACTCAACAAAAAGTTGAGATCCCTCATAAAAACCTCCAAAGCCAACTATGAAGGCAGAATTGCATCAGACACTAAAAACAACCAAAAAGCCATCTATAGTTATATCAAGGATCTCCATGGCAATACCCAGATTTGATCTGAGTTACTGCACAATGGTACCTCCTATACTGAACCAACAGATATTGCCAACATACTGGCTGACAGATTCAGTGCCAACTTTACCCCTCTCTCCCCCCCTAAAAGACCAATCTCAATACCTGAAGAATGCCAGGCACCCAACATTACTGCAGCACAGGCTAAAGCTGCATTGTCTTAGGCCAAGAATACAGCTTTCATGGGACCTGACAATATCCCTGGCTGTGTTCTACATGAATTATAAAGTGAACTTGCACCAGTGCTCTGTTCACTCACAGCCTCACCTCAGGCTTTGCCCCTACCAAATGGCGCACTGCTACAGTCATCCCTCTCAATAAAGGAGGAGCGACTACAGACCATGGAAATTATCGCCCCATTAGTCTGACGAGTCTGATATGTAAGGCTATGGAGTGCATCATCATGGACCTAATTAACAAGGATATTGGGAATCTCCAAACTCTAGATCCCACACAATTTGGTTTTGTGAAAGGTAGATCATGCCTGCTCAACCAGGTTGACTTCTTTGAGTCAGCCACCAGAGCAGTGGATGAAGGTAAGAAAGTTCATACAGCCTACTTCGATCTGGCCAAGGCCTTTGATACCATTCCTCACTTAGGAATTATTGATAAACTCAGCAAACTAGACATCGACCCCTATATCGTTAGGTGGGCTACAAACTGGCTCACAGACAGAACCCACAGTGTGAAAGTAGTGGACTCCAAGTCAGACTGCTGACCAGTCATGAGTGGAGTCCCACAGGGATTGTTCCTGGGTCCTCTCCTATTTGGCATCTACTTCTCAGAAGTCCAGGCCAACATGGAGGGACTCTGGCTGACAAAAATCACAGACAACTGCAAGCTAGGAGCCATTATTAGCTCCCCAAGTGATGCAGACATCCTACAGAAAGGCCTCACTGAGACCAATGACTGATGTCGAAACCATGGCTTTAAGCTTAATGCTAAAAATTTTGTAGTCATCCCCTTTGGGAAAAACTCAGTTCCCACTAGTTACCACATCGATGTTAGCCCACTGAACACTGAAGGCATTATAAGAGATCTGGGGACACAGGTTGACAGCAACCTCTCCTTCGACCACAACATTACCTCTGTGGTCAGAAAGTCCTTCTATGTGGCACATCTCATGACCAAGGGTTTTGCATCCAGGAAGAAAGAGGTCATCATTTCTCTCTACTCTTCCCTCATTAGACCACATAGAGTATAATGCCCCATTTGGCATGTACCTCAATAAATACCTGCAACAGTTGGAGAGGTCACAAAAGTACCTCATGAAGAGGATCCTAAGCCTTAAACACATGTCCTACATGGACAGACTAAAAAAACTAAAGCTATTCTCTGTCTCATATCGTCTACTAAGAGGCGGTCTCTGCTTGACTTACAAAGCCATGTCTGACCCAACTATGTTAAAAATGGTATATCTAAAGAAATCCCAATCCCTCCACACCACACGATCCAGAGACCTCAACCTCATTACCGCAATCAACAGAATATGCTGGAGGGACAGGTTCATAACTCAGAGACAACCCATGCTCTGGAATAGACTTCCCATACATGTCAAGCAGAGTTCCTCACTAGACCTCTTCAAGTGAAATCATTTTGTTTTTCCTCAAATATTTTTTTTATTTTTAATTAAAATAAAATTTACTTAATATTTTTAAATATCATTTTAAACAATTATATGCAATATTTACAATAGCCTGACTTTCAATTATATACATTGTATGTTATTAAATATAGACTTAAAAGATCAGTTATCAGAGATACAATATTGATTATTGCAGAGTGTCCAACAAAGATATAACTTTCTTCCAAGGATTATTTACCAATGGCCTGGGATAGATTTGTAGTTCTTTGATTTTTATTTCCATCAATGCAGTTGTTTTCAGTAAAGTGTAGAATTCTTCCAAGGTCAGGGGTGTATTTGAATTCCACCTTCTGGTTACGCATTTCCTAGATATAGCAAGTATTGTCCATAACAAATACATATTTGTCTTATTCAGGTAGGGACCTTCATTTACATTTAGAATTATCAATACTTTAGTTAAGGTAAAGGATTCATTAAATAAAGCTTGTAAAAATGGTGCCAGAGCCATGGCCTCAAGCTCAATGCCAAAAAGTGCAGTGTCATCCCCTTTGGTAAAAACTCTGTACCCATGAACTACCACATAGGCAGCAATCTACTTAACACCGAATGCGTGATAAGGACCTTGAGACCCAGGTGGACAGTAGTCCCTCCATTGATAGTCACATCGCTACAGTAGTCAGGAAGTGGCACACCTCATCATAAAAGGGTTCTCATCCAGGAAAAAAGAGGTCATTGTTCCCCCTCTACTCGACACTCATTAGACCCATTATAGAGTACAATGCCCCTTTTGGAATGTACCTCACAAGACATCTGCAGCAGCTGGAAAGGCCACAGAAGTACCTCACAAAGAGGATTACTGGCCTCAAACAAATGCCCTACACTGACCGCCTCAAAAAACTCCAGCTTTACTCCATAGCATATCGCCTACTCCGAGGTGATCTCTGCCTAACATATAAAGCTATGTCAAACTCAGAGCTGTTGGACATGCTACACCTAAGGAAATCACAATCCCTCTGAGCTACATGCTCTAGGGACCTAAACCTTGTCACCGCAATAAACAGGACATGCTGGAGGGATAGATTCCTGTCCCAGAGACTTCCCATACTCTGGAACAGGCTACCCATTTATGTCAAGCAACGTTCTTCATTAGCACTCTCCAAGAAAATTCTTGATGAGTGGATAGGAAATAGGAAATACATCCCGGGGATCACTTCTGTGTCTCTGCTCGACAGTGGCACAGGAAAATAACTTTATTGGGTGGCATAAGCCAGGGAACCTTGTTGGCTAGGCTTACGTAGGCCCTTGGGCCGATAGTCTAGTACCTACCTATGAACCTATGAACCTATAATATGATTTAATTTTATTACAGTCATAAAAAATATGAATCCAGTCTGCTTTATTTGACTTTTCACACCTCCAGCAAAAACCATTTGTAGTAGTACTGATCTTTTTAATTCTATCTGGTGTTAAAAATGCTCTATGTAAGTATTTCCAGTTAAATATTTTCCAGTACTGTGTGTTAGAGGTGTAATTAACTGATAGTAAGATGTTAGTTTTAATTTCTTCTGTTAACTGCAATGACTGACCTTTTGTTAAGAACTGCCAGTATGATGGTTTGGGAATTGTTTTATATGTTATTTACTCTTTATATAGATTTGAAATGGCATTTTTCTTTTCGCAGCTATTATATATAAATTCATACAGAAAACTTATTAGATTTGTAATATCTTTAAATGAGGAATTATTAATCAAGCTGCATAAATCTTGAGTGTACATTAGAATGCTTTGTAAGGTTAATCAGTCCTGTGTTGGAATATTGTAAGCAGTTTTTATCATATGTATATCTAAAACATTTAATTTATTTACACATTGAAACTAGCATAAGAATCCGTTTTGTTCCCAGGAGGTTATTGTTTCCCTATATATTTTGTGAGGAAAGTTCTTAGTGATGGTAAATGGGATTAAAAGGTCAAACCAAAGTTTTAGATCTATGTTTGCATTGATAAGTTTCCTAAAGGAATTGATGTAATGACTAATCCGTGTTGCTTTAGAAGGTTTTGTTATATTATATTGTATACTTATGCATAATATGTACCAGGGTTTGTTTGATTTGTCCACTATTAAATTTTTTTTAACAGATTAAATTCATTTGTTAATATAGCCATTGTTAATTCTTTCCAGCTGGCAAAATAATTTGGGTTTATCCAGTCTATTGTAGTTTTAAGCACAGATGCTTTTATATATGTTTCTATTTCTGGGAAGTTCAATCCTTCTTGTTTCCAGGGTCTAATGTGATGAGTTAGAGCAACTCTACTTTTTTTGGGATACCATAAAAATGTTATTAAACAAAGTTTATTTCTTTAAGAATGCATCTATCACGAAATAACTATATTGATTATGCTACATATAGTATTTTTGGCAATAAGACAATTTTTATTAATTGCAATCTATCTTCAAAAGTTAATATAATTTTGTTCCACTTTTCTATATATATTTTTATTGTTTCAATAATGTTTTTATAATTTATTAATATTGTTTCATTTATATTTTTGCATAACACTATTCCTAAATAATTTAGCGTAAGTTCTTGTTTTCCTATAATGGATTTATCTGTAACTTGTAGGTTTTTTTTTCTTATTTAAAAATAGAAATTTTGATTTTGACCTATTAAAGTGTAGACCTGAAATCTTATAAAATTTCTCCATTACTTCTACTAGCTCTCCTAATGACTCTCTGGAGTTTGATAGGGTTAATAAAATATCATCAGCAAAAAGCATTATTTTAGATATGTACTGGTCATAGACTTCTATTCCTTTTATTCTTGGATTATTGCATATTATTTCTGCAAGTATTTCTATAGCCAAAGCAATTAAAATAGGAGAAAGGGGGCATCCTTGTTTAGTACCTTTTGTTATATGACTTGATTCTGAGGTGAAAGGACCTAATTTAATGTAGGTTAAGTTATTAATATATATGTTTTTTAGTAATGAGATGAAGGGAGGAAGAAATTCAAATAATGCTAAAGTTTTAAATAGATATTCCCAGTTGAAGGAATCAAATGCTTTTTCTATGTCTAATCCAATTACAAGTGTATCTCTATCTTCATTATTCACATAATCTATAAGAGTAAGTATGCTTTTAATATTATCATATGTATGCCTGTTGTATAAAAATCCAGTTTGATCATTAATTGTCTTTGAAAATGGGATTTTCATTCTGTTAGCTAGTATTGACATGAATATTTTGTAATCATTATTCAGTAATGATATTGCTCTGTATGAGGTGCAAAGGTCTGATGGTTTATTATCTTTTAGAATTGGTGTTATGAGAGAATATTTCCATGAGGGTGGTATTTTTGCTTCTGACTGGACTTCTAGCAAAGTTTTATGAAAAAGGGAGATTACTGTTGAAGGGAAGAGTTTGTAAATTTCTGTAATTATACCATCTATCCCTGGAGCTTTGTTAGATTGACTTTATTTTATCTTGTCAACAATTTCTTTGCAGGATATAGGTGTTTGTAGGTCTAGTTTTAAGTTTTTGGGAATTTGTTTTATATTAATAAGGTTTGTATCTAAGTTTATTTGTTGGTATCTAAATCTTCTTTTTTAAGTGTTCCAAATAATGGAACCGAAATGCATCAAGGATGTCTCCTATATCTGATACTTTTTTCCCTTTCTTTTCATGATATATACTACTAATGTTATTTGCTTTAGATTGTATTTTAATTATTATAGATAAGTTATGTAGATATCTGGGGAGGTGGCTAATGAGTTTATTTTAAAATTTTCCAAGACTAGATAAGTTTTGTGCGTTAGAATTTCATTATATTTTTTTATTTAATTCCTCTATTTCTTTTTTGACTTCTGGACAATTCTGATTTTTTTTTTAGATTTTGTTGTCAAAAGTCTGGTTTGCAAGTCTAATGATTCAGATTCCCACTCTCTAACTTTGTTTTTGTACCAGCTAAGGGTCTTACCAAATAAATATGCTTTTAATGAGTCCCAAACCATGACTCTACTGATTTCTGTTGTATTATTAATTTCAAGAAATAATTGTAGTTCTGACAACATCCGAGGTCTGAATTCTTTAATTTTCGTGATATATGATGGAATTCTAGTTGAGAGGATTAAAGGTTTAAACTCTATTTGGAGCTTCATTTTTAGAGAGTCATGATTTGAGAAGGGGCATGGAACTATTGAGAAGCTGAGGATTTTTGTTTGTAAATCTTCAATTAAATGAAATGAATCAATCCATTTTTTAAGGATTTTGACATAGTTGCTATGTGCAAATAATTCTTGGTGGTTTCAGAAGCTTCTAAGGTAGAATTAAAGTCTCCTCCCAGTATAAGATTTCCTTTATAATTGTTGGAAATAAAATCTAGGTGTTTTTTAACCGTTTCTGCTCCAGTTGCTGGGAACCAATATAGATTAGCTAAGGTCCATATTCTGTTATTAAATTTAATTATAACAAATGCTAGTAGACCTTTGTCTTCATATTTATAAATAACTTTTGGAGTGATTATGTTTTTCTTCCAGAAAATTGATACTCCTTTTGTCTTTGTGCTATAGGAGGATTGAGCTAATACTGTATAGTCCTTAGGGTTCCAAATAAAGCTATCATTAGTCTTAAAATGAATTTCCTGGAGAAATACTACTTGTGTCTTATTTAGATTTAAATATTTTAGTAAGTTTGATCTTTTATTTACATTATTTAGGCCACTGGTATTTAATGATAAGAATGTTAAATCCATTTCAAGTTATTGTTGGAAGAAACCTTTTGCTTCTTTTTTATATTATTTTGATTATAGTAAGTTATACCATATTCTCTGATAACATTTGATGTTATTTTTATGTGTGTAAATTTGGGAGTGTAATTTAATGTTCTTTCTTCTTTAAATATAAGTAGGGTATAATTCTGGTCAGGCTTTAAAAAAGTACTTCTATAAAACATTAATTCTAATGTATTAAATACAAGTAAATATGAATTTCCCATTAAACATGGAATGAAAGTAATTCCTAATCCAATAGATAAAGATAGATTTATTGGATTATCACTCATACCTTTAACCAACAATATCAGCTGAGCTCCATATGTTAAATTATTATATGGAGAATTTTCTTAAAAGAGATATGAAATGTTATATTATTCTGTTATTGTTCTATAGTATTTTATTTATCAGGATGGAATATTAGTAGTGTAAACAATTATTATGTTGACTTAGAAAATATCAAATATTTAGTTACCCTTAAGAGATCCCAAACATGTCAGATATGTAATTTTGGATAAATTAAATGCAACAGATGAGCATACACTAAATAAGCCAAACAACAAATAGATTATTACTAAAATAATTAGACTAAAAGAACTCTACAGGAGACAATGAGTGATTGCAAATGAAATATGAATTTACTGTAGATGTACTGTCTTCCTTTACTTTCCCACTCTTCAGCTCACCAACTTCAATTTACACTTCTGAAAAGACATGGCTTATCAGTGGTATCCTGACTCTGAGCAGAGGCACCCTACATTCTAGTGTGCAGTGCTTTTACATATTTATAGATTTACAAAGCAGAGTCTAAGAATGAACTATGATCACCCTGACAATTCCCATCCTGCATAGGGCGCCTCCTACTTCCAGAACGGGTAATCACATCAGGTCTAGAATGAATGTATAGGTATCCATATGGTAATCAAGACTTACCTTAGGTAAGTATTAATCAAATAATATTTAGAACATCTAAGAGAGTTCTCAAGGCAGTTAGAATACTCTTAAGCCTCTCCTCCCTTGACCAAAACAAAGATTTCCCATCCCTTTCTGTCCCTTGTTTTAAATCAGTACTAATAAAATAAATTCAGCAAACATAGGTAAACAGAAATAACATCCAGTAGTCCGTCTTGTACATGACTCGCAATCCATTAAACAAGTCACTGACTAACATCACTTTAGTAAAGATTATAAAGACAAATTAGAAATAATTTCCTAGCTCTTTAAATTTTCTAATAAAGCAAAAAGTTAACAATAAGCTATTTTAACTAAAAGTATGAAGCATTTCAATTTTTCCTTGCATGTAAACATTTCTACTTATATTGTAGTGTCAATAACTATGTTTGAAATCTGTACAATACTTCACTTCTTCAAACCATTCCTTTTTCAACTCAGGTTTTGTTTTATCAAAACAACAACAATATTTCAATGGCACAATTAATATTTAGACTGATGTTTCAAATAAATAACTTGTCAGTTGCCAATTAAGTTAGTTTAGAATGTATGTTTAGTGCAAATATAGCATGTTGCAAAAATAATATGTAAGTTTTCGTGTGCTGTAGAGACTGTCATATGCAAGCGACATATATACTGTAACATATATAGAGCAGACAGCTTATGGATTCAGGTTGTTAAAGTAAATTATGCTTATTAATCAGGCAGTTTCATTTAAATTCACAAGTAATTTGGGAACATTTCAGCTGAGTTTTCAGGAATGTGTAGTCCAATGTAACTGAGTCCACTTTTCCTCATAAACATATGTCACAATTCATTAAAAAGCAGAGTCTAACATCTGTCTAATAATCATTATAAAGACAAAGAATAGTAATTGCCGAGCTCTTCAAACTTTCTGATATCACAAAATGTTGACAGTAAGCTATTTTAACTGGAAGACTAAAACATTTCAGTACTCCCTTGTGAATATATATTTTTACTTTTTCTGTAGTGTCAAGAACTGTCTTTGAAATCCTGTGTATTACTTCTTTCAATTCATTCATTTTACAGTTTAGATTATATTTTGTCAAAATGTCAATAGCATTTCAAGGGCACGTTTAATATTTAAACTGATATTTTAAATGAATAGCTATCAGTTGCCAATTGAGTTTGTACAGAGTGTGAGGTAACTGCAAAGATAATGTTGCAAAATGTAATATAGCAATAACCCACGCCTGGGTGTGGGAAATGCTGGATTTACCCACGGTTGGTGTGGTTTGGTCACGAGGGCAAAGCTCAAGTGGCCAAACAAAGCCAACCTTGGGTAAATCCAGCATTACTCACACCCAGAAGTGGGTTATTTCTATTATACAATGACATTATTTAAGAAAAAAAATAATTACTTTTCTTAAATAATGGCATTGTATAATGCCTCCTTGCTGCCCTTCCGCAGCTGTCTGGTATTCTGCGGCAGTTCTGATGTACTGCACATGCGTATGCCTACGCAGTACATCAGAGCTGTGGGCAAAAGTAACGGAGAAAGCAAGATCTCTGTTGCTTTTTAAAAACTGTTTCGCTAAGTTAAATGGGTTTAACATAGCGAGACAGCTTTAAAAAAAGCAACGGAGAATCTCCGTTGCTTTTTTAAAGCTGCCTCACTATGTTAAACCCATTCAACATAGCGAGACAGTTTTGAAAAAAGCAACGGAGAAAGCAAGATCTCCGTTGCTTTTTACAAACTTTCTCGCTATGTTAAACTCATTTAACATAGCGAGACAGCTTTAAAAAAAGTAACGGAGATTCTCTGTTGCTTTTTTTAAAGCTGTCTCGCTATGTTAATCTCGTTTAACATAGCAAGACAGTGTGAAGCAATGGAGATCTTACGTTCTCCGTTGCTGTAAAAAAAAAAAAAAAAAAAAAAAAAAGAGTTATAGTAATGAAAAAAGTCCGTGCGACCGGACCTTTTTCCATTACTATAACTCTCATTTACAACGTGCACGCTGACCAATCAGCATGCACATTTTTGAATATTAATGGGGGGTCGTTGTATAATATGTATCTTTTCATATGCTCTAGAGATTGACAATTTCAAGTGACATATAAAATGTAACTTTTACAGTGCAGACAGCTTGTGAAATCAGCATGTTAAACTGAGTAATACTTTTTAATCAAGCAGCTACATTTCAGTGCACATGTAGTTTGCGAACATTTCAGTTGTGTTTCCAGGAATATGTAGTCCTGTGAGAATAAATCATAAAATATTTACAATTAAACCTATTATGTATTTATTTTACCTTATTTAGGTTGTTTTTCATTTTAATAACTAAACAACAATACTTTTTCTTATTATTTGTTATCTGTGAGGCTAAATGCCTCAGGAAACCAAGAAAATGAAAACCAAACAAGAACACAAAAATGAGCTGGATTCAACACCCAATACAGAAGCTTTAATCCAAATATCTTTGTCTAGGAGAGTTGCCACGACATGCACGGTATCATTGTTTATCTTAAGATCATACATGAACTCCCTAACCCAATCAATTCCAGTAGCTTGGGGAATAACCGTGTACAAATCTTTAATGTCAATGGTTAAAAACCAGTAACTGCTGTCAAAGGGAATATGGTTAAGATTCTCTAAAAAACTCCATGAATCTTTGCATATTTGTTTTGCATGGTTTAAACATGGCTTCAAGATGCTGTCCACATATTTACCACAAGCGTAGGTAGCAGATCCTCTTCCATCCACGATAGGGCGGAACGGGGGATCAGAAAGTGATTTATGGATCTTAGGGATTCCAAATAATACAGGAATTCTAGGTGCTACCATAATAAGGTAATGATGTAACTCAATGTCAATGACTTTTTCAAGAAATAAGTCTTCTATCATACTATTTATTTTGCTGTGTGCAATATTAATCTCGTTTTTACTAACTTCTTGATAAAAATCACTAGTGAGAAGCTCTTTAATTCTCTCGACATAAAAGAAATAGTCCATTAGGACTAGTCCACCACCCTTATCAGGCTTCATAGCCCTGATATTACAATCATGCAAAACTTTAATGAAATCCCGTTGGGATTGTGTGATGTTAAGATGAGAAGGGTGGGGAATGCTTTTATTGTTATTCAAAGCCCTAAGGTCTAATTCACATACTCTTTCAAAGGTACGAAAGGTTTCATGCAGAGGAGGATTAAACACACTTGAAACTTTTAAATGTGGTTCGTACAAAGTTCTGTCTCCGAAAAGAAGTTTAAGATTTAATTTTCTTACATATAACTTAAGGTCAGTAATACACTTAACCAAGTCAAAGCTAGAATCGGGAACAAAAGACAAACCTTTTGAGAAAAGCTCAACCATTTCAGAATCAATGTCAAAAGCAGTGTAATTAAACACTTTAAAGTCACAGGTAATGCCACGAACAATAACAGGGTCGGAAAACCTGTTCATTAAATCTTGTGTTATGTTTTCCGATTCCTGAAATAGTTCTGATTGTACTTCCCTTGACGTTGTTGTTGTTGTGGTTGCTTTTGTAATTGCTTTGGTTTTCTCTCTTGTTGATGGCCCTGCTGAAAATTTGGCTGTTGGTTAAATAGAAGATTAGGTGACTGGGAAGGTAAAGGGTTATCAATAAAACCTTCCTCAGTTACCTCTCTATTACAATTGTTGTTCCTGTTGTTAAAGGTATTTTCATCTTCTCTTTGGGCCATAAAACCAAGCTCATCAGAGTCATTGTTACCATCGAAAAAAGTTAAGTTACGTGCCTCAGCAGACCTATTCTCTTGAGGACCATCGGGTACTACCCCATGTCTCTGTGGTTTGTTAAAAACAGCCGGAGGGTGAGGGTAGGCTATATTAGTTGCATATTCGTGTGTGTCTCTTTTTATTTTCTTAGATTTATTGTTAATCATCTTATTAAGTGATGCTTCAATACTTGGAAAATATACGAGTGTAGTCATACTTATAACTAAAGAAATCCACATCTCCTTTAATGTTATTTTCAAGCTCAGCCAGTTCACTTTTTAACAAATCAATATCTTTATTGTAGTGTGAAATCAACAAGCCCATGAACTCAAAGGCTTGTTTGTCAAACAACTGTAGTAATTCCCTGTGGAACGCGGAACCCTCCATTAGCCCCACAGGGAACCACCATTGTCTGAGCCCTTTAGGCATTAAGCGTTTGGCTAAACATTCTTGCAAATAAGAAACTTCAAGTTGCAGTTTCCTGCACTTGAACATTTTATTGTCAAAGAAGTTTATATGCTCAGAAATGTTACTTACTATTAGCTCATCGCTTTGTAATCCATTTGTAACAGGTACGTTAAAAAAATCGATTTTGTTCAACACCAAATCAAGATTAGGGCAGCCAAAACCCAAAGAATTCTCATTAGATTGTGAGTTCTCTGCTCTTATGTCGGAACTGTGCGAGCGTTGTCCTGGCTGAATGGAAACACCAGGGGAGGAAGCGTTAAGTCCAGACGCACGCATTGTAGCGTCACTGTTACTAACAGACCGACCATTAGTGGCTGACTGACGTGCTTCATTTCCATGTAATGCTTGTCCGCTTAAAGGAGCAGAAGGGTTCAAATTGGAACAACGCTGCCCACTCGCTTGCATCCCGTCCATCCTCTGAGTAAGGTCGTACAAACAAGACATGATCAAGTTTAACAGGGTAGTAAGATTACCCTGTTCGTTGCCATCGTCCGTAGATGTAGCAATTGGAGCCAAACCTTGGCTAGGTGCTGGCGTATACATAGAGCCCTGGGGAGAAGAATCCAAATCGCTCATGGCAAAAAACCTCAGGAAACCAAGAAAATGAAAACCAAACAAGAACACAAAAATGAGCTGGATTCAACACCCAATACAGAAGCTTTAATCCAAATATCTTTGTCTAGGAGAGTTGCTACGACATGCACGGTATCATTGTTTATTTTATATTATTCTGTTATTGTTCTATAGTATTTTATATATCAGGATGGAATATTAGTAGTGTAAGCAATTATTATGTTGACTTAGAAAATATCAAATATTTAGTTACCCTTAAGAGATCCCAAACATGTCAGATATGTAATTTTGGATAAATTAAATGCAACAGATGAGCATACACTAAATAAGCCAAACAACAAATAGATTATTACTAAAATAATTTGACTAAAAGAACTCTACAGGAGACAATGAGTGATTACAAATGAAATATGAATTTACTGTAGGTGTACTGTCTTCCTTTACTTTCCCACTCTTCAGCTCACCAACTTCAATTTACACTTATGAAAAGACATGGCTTATCAGTGGTATCCTGACTCTGAGTAGAGGCGCCCTGCATTCTAGTGTGCAGTGCTTTTACATATTTATAGATTTACAAAGCAGAGTCTAAGAATGAACTATGATCACCCTGACAATTCCCATCCTGCATAGGGCGCCTCCTGCTTCCAGAACGGGTAATCACATCAGGTCTAGAATTAATGTATAGGTATCCATATGGTAATCAAGACTTACCTTAGGTAAGTATTAATCAAATAATATTTAGAACATCTAAGAGAGTTTTCAAGGCAGTTAGAATACTCTTAAGCCTCTCCTCCCTTGACCAAAACAAAGATTTCCCTTCCCTTTCTTTCCCTTGTTTTAAATCAGTACTAATAAAATAAATTCAGCAAACATAGGTAAACAGAAATAACATTCAGTAGTCCGTCTTGTACATGACTCGCAATCCATTAAACAAGTCACTGACTAACATCACTTTAGTAAAGATTATAAAGACAAATTAGAAATAATTTCCTAGCTCTTTAAATTTTCTGATAAAGCAAAAAGTTAACAATAAGCTATTTTAACTAAAAGTATAAAGCATTTCAATTTTTCCTTGCATGTAAACATTTCTACTTATATTGTAGTGTCAATAGCTATGTTTGAAATCTGTACAATACTTCACTTCTTCAAACCATTCCTTTTTCAACTCAGGTTTTGTTTTATCAAAACAACAATATTTCAATGGCACAATTAATATTTAGACTGATGTTTCAAATAAATAACTTGTCAGTTGCCAATTAAGTTAGTTTAGAATGTATGTTTAGTGCAAATATAGCATGTTGCAAAAATAATATGTAAGTTTTCGTGTGCTGTAGAGACTGTCATATGCAAGTGACATATATACTGTAACATATATAGAGCAGACAGCTTATGGATTCAGGTTGTTAAAGTAAATTATGCTTATTAATCAGGCAGTTTCATTTAAATTCACAAGTAATTTGGGAACATTTCAGTTGAGTTTCTAAGAATGTGTAGTCCAATGTAACTGAGTCCACTTTTCCTCATAAACATATGTCACAATTCATTAAAAAGCAGAGTCTAACATCTGTCTAATAATCATTATAAAGACAAAGAATAGTAATTGCCGAGCTCTTCAAACTTTCTGATATCACAAAATGTTGACAGTAAGCTATTTTAACTGGAAGACTAAAACATTTCAGTACTCCCTAGTGAATATATATTTTTACTTTTTCTGTAGTGTCAAGAACTGTCTTTGAAATCCTGTGTATTACTTCTTTCAATTCATTCATTTTACAGTTTAGATTATATTTTGTCAAAATGTCAATAGCATTTCAAGGGCACGTTTAATATTTAAACTGATATTTTAAATGAATAGCTATCAGTTGCCAATTGAGTTTGTACAGAGTGTGAGGTAACTGCAAAGATAACGTTGCAAAATGTAATATAGCAATAACCCACGCCTGGGTGTGGGAAATGCTGGATTTACCCACGGATGGTGTGGTTTGGTCACGAGGGCAAAGCTCAAGTGGCCAAACAAAGCCAACCTTGGGTAAATCCAGCATTACTCACACCCAGAAGTGGGTTATTTCTATTATACAATGACATTATTTAAGAAAAAAAAATAATTACTTTTCTTAAATAAAGGCATTGTATAATGCCTCCTTGCTGCCCTTCTGCAGCTGTCTGGTATTCTGCGGCAGTTCTGATGTACTGCACATGCGTATGCCTACGCAGTACATCAGAGCTGTGGGCAAAAGTAACGGAGAAAGCAAGATCTCTGTTGCTTTTTAAAAACTGTTTCGCTGTGTTAAATGGGTTTAACATAGCGAGACAGCTTTAAAAAAAGCAACGGAGAATCTCCGTTGCTTTTTTAAAGCTGCCTCACTATGTTAAACCCATTCAACATAGCGAGACAGTTTTGAAAAAAGCAACGGAGAAAGCAAGATCTCCGTTGCTTTTTACAAACTTTCTCGCTATGTTAAACTCGTTTAACATAGTGAGACAGCTTTAAAAAAAGTAACGGAGATTCTCTGTTGCTTTTTTTAAAGCTGTCTCGCTATGTTAATCTCGTTTAACATAGCAAGACAGTGTGAAGCAATGGAGATCTTACGTTCTCCGTTGCTGTAAAAAAAAAGAGTTATAGTAATGAAAAAAGTCCGGGCGACCGGACCTTTTTCCATTACTATAACTCTCATTTACAACGTGCACGCTGACCAATCAGCATGCACGTTTTTGAATATTAATGGGGGGTCATTGTATAATATGTATCTTTTCATATGCTCTAGAGATTGACAATTTCAAGTGACATATAAAATGTAACTTTTACAGTGCAGACAGCTTGTGAAATCAGCATGTTAAACTGAGTAATACTTTTTAATCAAGCAGCTACATTTCAGTGCACATGTAGTTTGCAAACATTTCAGTTGTGTTTCCAAGAATATGTAATCCTGTGAGAATAAATCATAAAATATTTACAATTAAACCTATTATGTATTTATTTTACCTTGTTTAGGTTGTTTTTCATTTTAATAACTAAACAACAATACTTTTTCTTATTATTTGTTATCTGTGAGGCTAAATGCACTTCGCAGATTCCCAATGTCCTTAGAAACTGCAGCAATTGTTTACTGTTGCTATGGCAACGTAAATAGAATGGGAAGAAAGCTTCACTTCTCTTACCAACAGTCCATTTTTCCCTCTTTTTTTATGTATTTGTTAATACTAATAGGAAATAATTCAAAGGACATATGTACATAAATGGAACATTTCAGAGTTAATCACGAACATGTCCCCAATCACAATAAGCATAACAGTGACCATCATTAATCTAATAAATATTGTAATAATAATTAAGTTCACTATTCCAGTTAGTCTACCTTAAAACTAGATTATTTTAGACTATTATTTATCTATGTATAGATAGTGAGGGGTCTATATTAGAACACCGAACATTAAAATGTTGAGTGTTTTAATACTGAACCCTAGCAATCAAAAAAAAATTGAACATTCGGAACAGCGAATTTTTTCCTACGGAAAAAATTTGCTGATCCAAAACACATACACACAACACAGGCACACCAAACAAACAGCAATCCACACACATACACCTAAACCCTAACACCTAACCCTACACTAAACTATGCAAACACCACTAACTATCCACTTACCTTAACCCAAACCCTAACCCTAAGGCCCGTCACTATCGCACAGTCACCTCATCTGTGCCCTAACCCTAACTCATCTAACCCACCCTAACCCACATGTCCACACAATCGCACACTTACCTGACCCACGCCCTAACCCTAACTCACCTAACCCGCCCTAACCCACACGTCCACACAATCGCACACTTACCTGAACCTGACCAGTAACTTTCCACCAGAGCACTGAAAATACCGAAGCAACAGAAATGGACAACCAAATTCTTTCCCTAGGAAAGAATTTGGTTTCTTGTTACTTCGATATTTTCAGCATTCGCTGAAAATGTGTCGATATTAGAACACCCGACATTTCAAATGTTTAGTGTTCTAATATAGACCCATAGTGAATTATTAAATATATACAGACTATATTAGTATAGTAAATAGGAGAGTATTTAGAAAGGGAGACAAGATGCAGTTAAAACAAATAATGAGAAAAGAGAGGAGAGAAAGAAAAGAGAAAATTAAGAGAAAATGCACATATACTATGTATGTTGATTTACAGTATAAATATTTGATGTGCTAGATAACCCTTCTGTGAAAGAAAAGTACCCTGTTTTACATACCTGAGTTAATGTGAAAACTCTCATGTGTCATCTATTTTCAAAAAATATAGATAAAGATTCCAGTAGTTAGTTACCTTTGTTTTAAAATTCCAAGCAGTAAAATTGGATCTTTAAAGTAATGTTAAAACAATTCATATCATAGTAGATGGTTTGAGAGACTTGGCTGTAACAGTATCAGTCTTTTGCTTCTACTTTTTGACATCTGTCCAGACATTTGTTTCTTTTTTTCTCCTGAGAGAAAGTGACATCCAATCCATATCTTCTGGTAAAGTAATCACATTATTAGTTTTAATAAATGAAGAGTCTTCCTCTAAGTCAATAAAAGTCTTCATCTCGTTGTCATACAGTATTCCTATCTTAGCTGGATATGCAAGTTGTGCCTTGATGTTATTTTATTTCAGAAACTTTATCATTGGCCACACTTTTCTCCTTTCTTCCATTATTCTAGATGAATAGTCATTATCAAATCTTATCAGGCTCTGTTTAAATTTTAGTGGTACGTTCCTCCAAGCAGATCTTAAAATCAGTTCCTTGTCCAAGTATGAAAGAAATTTGATAATTATTGACCTAGGAGAAGAGTTTGAGTTAGTTGCAGGTTTCCCAAGAGCACTGTGTGTCCTTTCAATGCCAAAGGAAAGTCCTTCTTTTAAATTTAAAAAGTCAGGGATCCAGCTTGATAAAAAGGAAATAATATCCTCACCTTCTGTGTTTTCAGGTGATCCAAAAATCCTGATGTTATTTCTCCTCTCCCTATTTTCCAAATTATCTACTTTATTAACCAACCAAGTGTTTTGTTTAAGAAGCAGTTCTTTCTGTGTTTCCTCTTCCTTAAGTCTGCTTTCTAAGTCATTTAGAGAAACCTCTATTCCTGTTATCCTTGTCT
This sequence comes from Protopterus annectens, assembly GCF_019279795.1. Lineage (NCBI taxonomy): Eukaryota > Metazoa > Chordata > Ceratodontiformes > Protopteridae > Protopterus > Protopterus annectens. The sequence goes on from NC_056746.1 coordinate 1,325,956,683, forward strand.
GGTGTTGTAGCATTTCCTTGAGGGTGTCAGCCTGTTTTTGACTGCTTGTTTTAAGATTTTCCAGGTTCTCTTTAAAATCATCCATCTTCAAAGACAACTCCTGCAGGGTAGATGCCATCTGTTGTAGTTCCTTATTTAAAGCAGCATCCTGGTGAAAATTCTTTAAGTTGCTCGTTTTAACAAGTGATTATATCTCCAAGCTTTTTGACAGGAAATTATTTGTAAAACTTCACCAAAGTTTCTAATTATGTAAATTAGTCCTTTATCTATAAGATTTATACTTTGAAGAAAAAAAAAAGAATATTTTTTCCTGTCTTATTTAACTAGTTATATGGAACTCTAAAATAATGTTGCTTTTAGTTAGCCATTCAGGCTCTGCCCCTTCAAGAAAAATCTTGATGAGTGGATGGGTAATAGAAAGTTCACCCCTGGGATCACTCCAGTGGCTCTACTTGATAAATACACTGGGAACTAATGACGGATGGCACAATGCCAGGGCACTTCTATGGGCTAGGCTTGTAAAGGCCCCTATACAGTTGAACCATAACATGCTGCATTTTCTCTTAAATTGCTTCTACAGTTGCAGGGGAAGTTATGTGATAATTACATAAATGTTTACATTTGGATGCAGTGGTAGTATATATTTAAAAATACCTTGCTGTAACTACTTATTTTCAGTCTGCAAAACTATAAAATATTGGATTCCTTCATATTCAGTAATGTTTTATTTTTTTTTTTTGAGCAAACTGTAATTATTGTAACTCCCCCTTTGTGCTAGCAAGCCGCCATTCCTTTGTGAACATTGTATATAGCACCATGGCATTCTTCTGGCATAGATAATTTTATGCAAATAATCACATGGCATATAGAATTGGCATCAACATCCATTAACAGCCATTAACATCAAGTCTGTGCTAGACCTGCAAGATAAATATTAATAAGCTGATATGGAATAGAGAGCCATTCTCAAAGGTGCAAATAGTTGACCATTCAGCAGTAGAGCTTTATGTTTTTACACAGAACCTTTTGTTGGTCTCCATATCAGATAGAGGATTCGTATCACTTCACTGAAAGGCCATTTCACTGAAACCCATTTCACTGACACCAAATCACCTAAAGTTCATTTCACTGAAAGTTCATATCACCGAAAACTCATTTCACTGACAAATAGTACTCTAAGGCAAGTCAAAGGTATATGTCCTTTTCCCCACTGTAGTGCAATCCTGGTCTAAGTATATATAGTTAGGGGGGTGTGGGGGCACAACCCCCACATTGGGAGGTGTTGGAGGTGTAGCCCCCCCACTTAATTTGGTTTTCTGTTGTTTGGTTTTGTTTTACATTATTTGGTAAAACCAAACTAGGTGGGGGGGGCTATGCCCTCACACCCCCAACTATATATACTAACACCAGGATCGCACTACAGTGGGGAGAAGCACATATTCCTTTGACTTGCTTTAGGGTACTACTTGTCAGTGAAATTAGTTTTAGGTGAAATGATTTTTAGGTGAAATGAAGTTTAGGTGATTTGGTCTCAGTGAGATGGGTGTCAGTGAAATGGTCTTTCAGTGAAGTGATACAAATCCATATATAGTATCGCGGGGCATGCATTAATGACAGGCTCCAATTCAACATCTTGATTACCCCTTTCAGATGCAATAATGATTAAGGTCTCTGCCTCCCATACACAAGGTGTAAAGTTCAGTGCTGACCTCTGACCAATCCTGTTTGGAGTTTGCATGTTCTTGCTATGTCTCTGTGGGGTTCCTCCCACCTCTGAAAAATATGCTGAATGTTTCCATCTCAAACTCACCTGAGAATGGAACAGCAACTTCATATCATTTCCTACCTGTCCCGATATGTCCTGCTTTAACTAGTAGGTCCTGCAACTGCTGCCTGAATGCACTCTTTTTCCTTGTTATCACAACCCTGCTGTGAGGCAAAGGCTGAGATTAAGAATACTGCCCTATCACTATGCTGGAGGCTGACTGCAGTAATTCTCGTGACATCTCTCAGCATCTTCTGAAGCTTCTCCCTCACTATAATTCCAACACCATTTCTAGCCTCTCCTCCTCCCGAGTAGTAGATGCTGGATCCCAAGCCAAGTGGATTTGTTGTGCTGCCCTTCCATCTTGTTTCCTGGATACATAGGATGTCCAGCCTTCTCCATACAATCATGTCATCTACTTCAAAACTCCATCCTTTCAGTGAAATTACATTAAGTGTAGCAATTTGTTGGCAGGTTGATTGATTTTATACCTAGTTTTTGCTCAACAGAGCTATCCCAGGTAACCCAAGCTGGGTAACTGGACACCACCTGGCTTGTTGATCCGGGGCTGCTGGAGTTTTTATGGCAGGCACACATTGGCCAATTCAAACACATACACTCCTTCCTACCAGTAGCATCGGTCCCTGGTGTAGGTCAGAGTAGGCAAGATCCTCATCCCAGTTATCACTTTACCCATGGTCATTTAGTGACATCAATCAACATGACCAAGTCACCTAGAGCCATAATTTTAAACTCTCAATTAGCTAGCCCTGCCACAGCTTTCAGTCTGTGATCCATGTTTTCCTATCATGAGGACACTCCACATAACAGACGCAGCTCAAAGCAGTTGGTCTATTCCACTCTTCCTCCTATAGTACACCATGTACATTTTGTGCTGCTGCCAACAGCATCATTTTTTGGTGAGTATGAGATGGAAACAGCATGTTTTTCAGAGGAGAACATGCAAACTCCAAACAGGCATTGGTCAGACATCAGGATTGAACCTTATAACTTGTGCATGGTGAGGACCTTAACCTTTATGCCAGCCAATTGTTTAAATCAATAATCTTTTGCTTATATTGTGACATCATCTTTGGTGCTGGTAATATGCTGCTCAGTGATAGGCACATACCAGCCTGTGAGATATAGTCTGAGTGCTCCATATTGTTTTATAGTTTCATAGATTAGTAGTAGGCTAACTGCCCTTGTGGGCCATGTTAAGCCTAGTCAGTTACCCCACATGAGAATGAAACCCTGCACCTTGTGGCTGTAAGGTAAACACCTTAACCAGTATGCCAACCTCTCTCTCTCTCTTCATATAGTGCAGAGAGGTACATCTCAGGTCATTTACACCCACATGGACTACGATGGAATCACACTGGTACCTGTGACATAATGACTTGAGTGTGTGTGTGTGTGTGTGTGTGTGTGTGTGTGTGTGTGTGTGTGTGTGTGTGTGTGTGTGTGTGTGTGTGTGCGCAAGCGAGCGTGTGTGAATTTGTGGATTCTGGCTCCATATAAGCAGCTAACCAGTAAGAGGAGGTAAAAAAAATGATACAGGGGGATTTCTGAAATGCAGCATTAGATAAAGTCTTTGTAAAAAAGGAAAAGAAAAATAACACATTTCAAAGGCAAACTTTGCTAGTTTAAAATTACATTTACAGTACCTTCTCTCAGTCTGGCCAAACTGGACACACTTCAGTAGTAATATAATATTTTCTATGCTACAACAGTGAGGAATATAAAGCTACCTCAACCTCTTCTATCATACTTAGGAAAACACTTTGAGCAAATATTTAACACATTGATTAAAGTAACATAAGCATTCTGCCCTTATAAATAGTCTGGTATTTCTCCAGGGTTATTTATTGACTCCAGACCAAAGCATAATTTTATTTATTTCATTATTTATTTGGCATTTGTTTACCAGGAGATCCGACTGAGCATGAATCCCGTTTTCAGCAGAGGCCCAGGGAAGAAAAGCTCCAACATACGTAGTTCAGTTAGTAAACTGCATAATACTATCACATGAAGTGCAATAACAGATAGTAGACTCGACATACAGGATAAATAAAGTCAGATCAGAAAATCATACAGTGAATATTAAACAACAATCATAGGATACTGAACACCTAGTAAAGTTCAATCAATAGTGATAACCAATGGTAAGGATGTTAAGCATTTAAAATCTGGGCAAAAGGCTAAGAAAAAGGAAAGCGGTTTTGCAGTTGGGGAAGATTAGGAAATGGAGTTAAAGTAGGGAGCTATTGGAGAAGTAACTGCTGCTTTGGTTAATAAGAGAATGGAGGAAAGGAAAGGGGGAAAAACAGTAAGGGAAAGAGAAGGAAGAGAGGGAAAGAGTAACAGGCAGTGTCAGCCTGGTGTAAGGCATGTACAGAGCTAGGAGTTAAGGAGAAACATCTTTAAAGACTGAATATGTAACTACATAGCATTGCTCTATTATCAATAGGAATACTGTTCCAAACCCTGGCTACTGAGAAGGAATATAGGCAGTGACCAATATCATTTTTCAGTGTATCAGTTTCAAGGAGATGTTTCTCAGATGAGCGAAGATGGTGATTAGGGAAGTAATGGTTAAAATGGTGCTGGTTGCTGGGCAAGATGAGGGTTTGTATACCATTTTATGGGCAAGGAGGATTTGGGTGAACCTAAGGTAGTGAGGTAACCAAAGCCAGTTTAAATATCTGAGGGCAGAGCAGAGGTGGGGATGTATGACTGACTGGCTACAAATCTAGCTACTTTCTTATAACAAAGCTCAAGTTTTGATCTTAGGGAGATCTGAATGGGTGAGGCATATAGTAGTGAAGGAAGGAGGTATGTATTGGCTAGAGTAACTCTTGAGGAGATAAGGTATCTTTGTGATCTACAGAGCATGCCCGGCTTTTTCTGTGTTGTTTTTATGCACTTTTGAATGTAAATATCACATTTCAGTTGATCATCTATTATGACATCAAATAACTTTGTGTGAGGTACAACTTTAGTTTCAGTATTATTCAGAGAAGATATTCTGAAGATGTCTTTTATGTGTTTGGGATATGGGGAGAAATAAGAACAGTTTTGTTTTATTTTGATTCTTAACTTTTTACTAGTATTAACATCCCTAGGCTTAAGCTAAATATGTTTTAGATAAGACAGAACAGCAACTCCCAATAAATTGAATCCTTATAGCAAAGGATAGCTTAAAATGCAGTGCATCCATGGGGTATGATAGCATCACAGTAGACTTTTACAACACCCAAAAGTAGTTCTTAGGTCTGCTTTGTCGAGAATTTCAGCCCAGAGATGGACCAGTCCAGTATTAGTGCTCTGCATAAAATGCCAGACCAGTTCAATGGCCTGATAATCAATGACAAATGGCAACAACCCCTTCAGACAGTAACAAAGGTGAGTATTCTTTTGTGCAGTTGTTGAAATGAAATTGGACCATTTGGGCATGGAGTCCATGTTGGCTTTGTGAGAAATAGGAATGGTGAAGGTCACTGTCCATTTTTAATGAATGTTACATAGTAGCAAAGAGAAAGAGTAGCCTTTTGTACTGTTATCCCTTACACTGAAAAGACATTCAGTTCTGTGAAATGGGAATGTCTTTGGTAAGTGTTATGCATGTATGACATCACTAGTAAGGCCTTCATACCTCTTAACCTCTAAGAGCAAAATAAATAAAAGTGAGACAAAGGCCCAAAAATAGGGACAATTTTTAAATATTGCTCTTACAAACTCAGAAAGTTGATAAAATAACTGATTTTGTATTAGCATGAATTTTCTGAAGGGTATGGAGCCTGAAACTCAAATGGCTGTTATTATTTTGTAATGTAAATCTTTAATTATTTGCCACAAATTTGCCAGAAAAATACAATTTTATGAAAAACTGAACAAAAATAGGCAAAAATCTGTTCATTCTATGAAAATCTACACAGTTGAGAGGTATGAAGACCTTGCATGTCATAAATGAATTATATAGGTCTTTTTCAGCTTTGAAATGAACAATCACAGAGTTTATTTTTCTGCAGGGTATACAATGACTGGTTCAAAACATTCAGACTCTACCATATTGAAGACATAAGAAATGGGCAAGGTATCAGTAAATTGAAGACTTCTGGACACTATTCATTGCTCATAGTACAAAAACACTGACTTCATTAAAACATTTGCTTTATATACTGGACTTAGTGGTGATCCCTACCAAATGTGAGACTTGTCTCTCAATTGCAACATTTTTCTTTCACTGACAGATTAGCATTTTAAGATACTTAGTCATGACTGAGGAATAAGGTATTCTTAGGTGAAATAAGATGAATCTTGGTGCATTAGTAAAGTTGCTTGAAATACAGTTTTTTATAGTTTTATGTTGTCACTTTTTCATAATTTTTTGGCAATCAGTATGATGATATCAGAAACGATGCATTCATTAATATGTATTCCTATAATGTGGTGTTCAAATTTATCTTATCACAAGAAGTTGGAGTCGATATATTATTGACACACAAAAATGACTTAGGATAGCCTTAACAGTCCTGCAGAAATCTAAAGAAATACAGAGTTTAGCTCTATAATTAGTAACCAGAGAATTAGTGGCTTATGCCAAAAAAGTTCCCTTTTAAAACTCTCAAAGATCCACATCTAGAATGGAGTCAATCTGGGAAACATTTAAATAAGTCAGCAAATTGCAGCATGGATTGAGAAAGGACCTATGTCCATAACAATGGTTAGGGTACAGAAAATAAAACCATACCCATTTATTAGATAATCCTAATATTATTGATAAGCATCTGTAAGTATAGCTTATGTGAGATGACAAGGTGGTATGCAGTCTCAGCTGCATTTAATGAGAAGAGATGGCTTGAACACAAAATTCTTGAACCTTACAGAAATATAATGTAATATAGATGTGACCTGAACAAAATGCTTTTGACAATGTTTTCAGCTGAGGCAACTGTTCAACAAATGATTTGTTCCTATCTTACGAGAAGCAAGACAGATACAATACTCACTATTTGCCAGAAGCCACATAGATTCATAACATTTTGAAAATATTTATGCTGCCTTCTCATGTGCTTTAAAGAGTTATGTGCCTCTGAAGCATCAAACCTTTCCAAGTAACTTTGTTGACTTGTGCATGGCATCGCAGTTAAAAAAATGATAGCATGGTTTAAAGCATTAAACATGGGCATAGTTATGTTCAAAAGATGGGTCATATGTATGCTAATCTGAGTAAAGTTAAGTCATGCTGCTTGTTTAATTGTTGGCCTTGCTCAGAACCCTGTGCTGTATTTACATATTTGGCAATCATCATCACTAAGTGTTGCATGATTAGAGAGTTTATAAACCAGCTATTGTCAAGTCCACTCTGGTCTGATAAGACAAATCTAATTTTTCATGAAGTAGATCATTCTTGCTTCCTTAGGTCACTAGTTGCCGGTTCTCTGTATATCAGTCTTCTTACGAATAAGATTTATGTATTGGACACATGGTTATGAGCTCTATAGTTCACTGTCGTATGTACTCAATAGAAATGTGGATAGAAAACTGCACTGATGAGCTATAAAATAAACTCAAAGAAAGTTCCTTATATGTAATGTTTGAAATAATGACTGAAAATGTGCTGGCCTCTTAAGACTATGCAAACTTGAAGACATTAGGATATGCAATGATTTATTGTGTTTCATTTTTGTAGATTATGAGTTACTGTTTAATAAAGACCAAATGATTAAATGAATTAGATACGATTGCTAGTATCTTTCACTGAATTTTGAAATTATAAAAGGTAGGGAACTAGATGTTTATATATTAGTCTTTTATGTCTACCCTTTGAACCATCATCATCATCATCAACAACTCCCTTTGTTCCATGGCATCAGACTGTAGCACCAATTGTCGACCCCTCTGTCAGTTCAGTGCCACTGTCTTAGTTTCTTCAACAGCCATGCCTGATTGTCTTGACTCTCGCCACCCATCCATCTCATGGCAGGATGGCCTCATTTCCTCTTGCCTTTGTCCTATCTTATCAAATAATCTTCTGCTTTCCTGTACATGTGACAGAACCACTGTATTCTATTATCTTTGATCTTCACTGCAATTGGAGCTACTTTGATATCTGATGTCATCATTTCTTAGTCTATCTAGCAGTGTGCATCCTACCAGCCATCTCAGGCCCTTCACTTACATTACCTTTAGCTTCACGATCTGCTCTATGTTGGCTGCACAGGTTTCTGTATCATATAAAAGTATTGGTTGCACCACTGTTCTGTAACGCATACTTCTCAGCTCCTGTAGCATTCTTCTGTCACATGCTTCTTTTTATTCTCTTTGCCAGTTGCTGCAGCACCTCTGATTCTAACTTTGAACTCCTCAATCATTCCTCCATTCTACTCAGACATTCCTTGCAGATGCTTGAAGCCATTAGTGTGTATGACTAATTTCTCTTCTATCTCAGATTTCAGCTTCTTCAGATTTGCCACATTTCTTAATATGACAGCTGTTTTGTCTGTACTCAGTTTCATCCCATGTGCCTTCAGTTTTGCATTCAATTGCCCTACCAAAGTACTCATTGAATAATCACACTTTTATATGCTATTTAAAGTACACTGCTGTAACTGTATCTTTAAGTTTGTTTATGGTAACATTACACTCCTGATACTCCTTTGCTGTGTTTTTCCATTGCAAAGACTGGGAATATTCATCTAGTGAATGTAGGTGTTTACCTGGTCTGTCTGAGCTGGGAAGCACACAAAAGGGCTCTAAGTATGTTTTTGCACTTCTCTTATATACTGTGACTGTCCTTTAGCAGTTTCAAAAAAAACTGTGCTGTCTACTACTGCTTTAAGTAGTTAATTACATTGTATTGCATTGTATCTGTTAGTTGTAGGGCTGCTGTAGATAGTATGTGCTGTCTTGTTACACTTGCGCTCCAAACTAGCTATTCTACATTAAGATTGTGTTTTTCTGTATCCTTGAGGCAGAGGTGTGCTGATCTAACCTGTTTAAGTTGGGAATTGCTGATGGAAGGCTTATTGTGTGCTTTTCTGATTGGTAGTTAGCTTAAAACTTGTTTCTCTTTGCACTTACTTAAGCGTCACATTTGCGCAGTGCCACTTTTCATGCAGCAGTGGTTAGCAGTGCCATATATAGATGCAGAAGTCTAGAAGCTCAATTTTTCCCTAAACAGCTGTTAGTGAAACCCTTCCAAGCTTTTCTGCTGCTCTACGAGCAATTCAATTGCACATTGAGCAGTGTTGCCTTATTTATCAACCTTAGCTTTGTAGTCTCAGTACTACCATCACAGTCCTGTCAAATTAACCCATTCCCTTCTCTAATAAAACATACAGTAAGAGCCTGCTATCATGGACAGGTAGTTTCCCATCATCTCTTTGGCCAGCCTGATAGACATGGATATCCTGAGGCAATGCAGCAATTGACTCGTATACTTTCAACATCTTACTTCTGAAATAAATACTCTAAGTGAGAGATGTAGTTACACTTAGAAATTGGAGGCAAGACTCTCACATAAGGACAAAGCAAATGTCAAATAGGTTGTCAGCACACATACACTTCCCACGTTAAATAAGGACATGATACATAAACCCATGTATTCAAAGGTATTCACTAGCAACTTACCAAAAGATTAGAGGTCACAAAAACAGAAAACACTTACACACACTAACAAAGCAAAAAACAACCACAACACATAATAACATACACACCAGTGTCTCAACAAATAAGCCCATAAGGTGTAACACACAAAACCTAGTGTATTGGTCATAGGTGACGCCATAGTGAGACACAAGGATGTTTCCTTCATCAGGCTGGATAAGGAGCAGGCTATGATTAGCTGCCTGCCAGGCTCCATCAAGTCACTCAAGCACAAGTACCTGTATGATTCTGTCATAGTCCATGTGTTGATGAATGACTTGAGACATACCTCACTGGACTATATGAAGAGAGACATGACTGAATTCTCTGATTTTGTGGCACAGGCAGATATAAGCCTAGCCTTAAGCACCATTCTACCTTCTCAAGGATGATGCCGCAATACAAACAAAAATGATTGACTTTACAATTGGTTTAGCTTCTGGTGTCAGTACATGAGGATCCAATATCTGTCAGCCAGGGAACCCATGGTCACCAGGCCACACTGCTTTGCCAGAGATGGTCTGTACTTGTCTCTTCTAGGCTTTCAGATACTGGCAAAAGCATTAGCCACCCCTATTGTGCCTTTTTAGGCAGTGTCAAAATAACCAACCTCCCAACATAACAAAATCGTCTCTAGATAAATTCAAGGTACTGCTGCTTAATGCTAGGAGTCTAAACAAGAAACTGCAGTCCCTAAAACCACTCCTCACATTGGAAGATGCTGACATCTGTGCAGTCACTGAGACATGTTTCAAAGGCATAGAAAGCATATGTTCAGAGCACAAACTTAGTGTAAAAGAACCAGAGGAGGTGTATCCATCTTCATTAAGGGTAAGTACACCTCAAGACTGGTCAACCAGTATGAGTTTCTTCAGTTAGTCCATGTCCAATTAACTGTTGGCAAAGCACCCTATAGCATTATAGCTGGCTATAGGTCCCCTACCATAAAACAGGAAAAGCATACTGCATACCTAGACTTACTGGAATCACTTGCCATACAGCCCAACACCTTACTCATGGCTGATTTTTTTTTTTTTTTTTTAATTCTTTTTATTGATTTTTAATCATATCATAACAAATCATATCCAACAACAAGACAAAAAGATATGTACAAACAGAAATTCCTCTACATACACTAACTATATACAAAGCCCATCTAAGCAGAGCCCCCAAGCAGGAGGTTTGAATGCTGTGTGATTATGTTAGTATAAATTCATACACCATTTTCCATGCATCCCTCTGTGACGGATTTAGCCTCATGGAATACCACAAATATTTGTGAGCAGAAAAATGCTTCCCAGCCATCTGTTTGAGTCCTTCCCATGAAAGAGACGATCTATCTTTCCAATTTAGGGTGATATAGTATTTTATCAGCATAAAAGACGTTATTAGAAAATGAATATTGTTAATGTCTATGCCTACCGGGGGTATATGAAGGAGGGCGAATTGCCATGAGAGCGTAGATTTTTCATAACCCATTTTTTCTAATTTGACTCTGAGGGCACACCAAAGCCTATATGAGCATTTGCAACTCCAAAAGATGTGAATGATATCTGCTTCCATCATAGGGCAAAATTGGCAAAAGGATGGGACTTCATTGTACATCTTGTTTAGTAAAGCAGGGGTGTAGTATGCGTTATTTACTATCATAAGTTGGGTATACCTGAACTTTAGCAGAGGAATAGCTTTAGAAAATTTTTGAGTGGCTTGGGCAATGGACTTAGAGGAAATCGAGGGGTCTTGTTTTATCCAAAAATCAGAATGGATAGCTTCTTTCGAGCATCTAATTGCTGAGATTAATTTATAGGAGTGAGAGACCATTTTTTTTACGAGTCAGTAGATTCCATAATACCTTACACATCTCTATTTGGGGTTCAGGAATATCAGTATCCCTCCAGAATTTGTTGCAAATGTCCTTTAGTTGTCTAATCATGATGGTGTACTTGATCGGAAGCTTAAACTTGTTTCTGATGAAAGAAATATGCTCCATCCTGCATGAGAAGAAGTCCAGAACCATTTTACTTTTGATCAGTGGGAATGTATTCAAATTAACCAAATTCTCGTTTAGTTTAATGTTAGGATTAAGGTGTAAAGGTTGGAGAAGGTGTAAAGCAATATGTAGATCTAGAGATTTAAACAAGTTTTGTGTACATTTGATTTGGGACCATAAATCATTTTGAATTTTGTACTTTCTTTTGGCAGATATGTCTAAGAATGGTAGGTCCATGGGATTAATGGAAAGAGTTTTGATATAATTGTGATAGAGTTTGACCCAAGATGGACACCAGGCATTTAATTCCTCTCTGAAAGTTGCAACATTAATTATTCTACTGCTTCTATTTATTTCATACATTAGTCTAAAATCTGGAAGGCCTAGACCACCCTTATCTTTAGGGTAAACAAGTTTTTTATGGCTTATCCTGATGGGTCTTGGGTACCATATAAACTTCGAGAGAGATGAGTGTATATTATTAAAGACTTTATTATGAATCAGGGTGTTGGTAGCATTTAGAACATACAGTAGTCTTGGTAGAATATTCATTTTGATAATGGCTACTCTCGAGAGAGCCGGGAGTTTTAGTTGAGTCCGTCTTTCCATATCCTTTTGTATCAAGCCCCAACATCTAGATAAGCCCCCTTGGTGTTGTATATTTCCATCTGTTTGGAAGGATATTCCTAGGTATTGGAGATGGTCATTGACTTTTATGATAGGTAAAGATCTTTCACTAGGTAATTGCGAGTAAATGTTAATTGGGAAGATAGTTGTCTTATCTATATTCACCTTATAATTCGAGAATTTGGAGAAAGTTTGTAAAGCATTATTAATTTTGTTAATATCAGAGTTGGGAAGGGAGTAGTAAATATTCAAATCATCTGCATAAGCTGATAGGGGTATTTCGGTATTAAATAATCTTGGAATATGATGGAATGTTCTCTGTTTAATTAGTAAAAGTAAAGGTTCAATATAAAGGTTAAATAAAAGTGCTGATAAAGGGCATCCCTGCCTGATACCATTATTAATCATTATCCTTTTGGAGCTATGCTTGTTTATTTGTAAAGTAGTATAAGCATTTTTATAAAGGGTATTAAGAATGCGTATAAACTGTGCAGGGAAACTAAATTTTGTAGAACCGAGATCAAGAATTCTTTGTTTATTCTGTCAAATGCTTTGGATGCGTCAATTGCAAGGGCGTAGATAGGGGTATGTTTAATCAATGATAAAGAGGTCATAGCATTTAGGGTAAGAGTCTGGTCAAAGGTTTGTCTCTGGTTTATAAACCCTGATTGTTCAGGAGAGATAATTTTATTAATCACAGATTTCAATCTACATGCTAAAATTGCTGCCAAAATTTTAATGTCTATATTAATGATAGAGATGGGTCTATAATTATTAGGATTGGTACTGTCTTTATTTGGTTTGGGGATTAGAATAGTTTGGGATGCATTTAGGTGAGGGTCGCAGACATCCTTCTGAATAATGAAGTTAAATAGGTGACATAGAATGGTTGTTAGTTTATGACTAATGGCTTTATAAAATTCCGCAGTGAACCCATCTGGTCCTGGCGCTTTATTATTTTTAAGGTTATTGATCGCAGACATAGTATCTCTTTGAGTGATATCAGCCGCTAATAAAGATTGATGATGCTCATCTATATTCGGTGTTGTTAGATTGTCAAGGAATATGTTTAGTTCATGCTTGTCTATAGTACTAGGGATAGGATTGTATACTTCTTCATATATTTCTTCAAATATCTTTATTATGTCTTGTGTGTTACATATATAATTTTGATGGACCTTAATTCTTGAAATAGGGGGAGTATTACTATGTTGATTAATTAATCTCGCCAGAAACCTAGAGGGGAGTTGAGCCCAGTGTGAATAATTAGCCAAGGTTTTTATCTCATAGAATGATAGGTTATCAGCCTGTAGTGAAGTTAATTTTAACTGTAGTTGGTTAATCTCTTTTTCTAAATCCGATGAGTAGTTTTGTTGAATACGTGTTTCCAGGGATTTTATTTCTTCCTGTATACTCCTCTCTTTAGAGATATACTCGTTCCTATAATAGGTGGCTTTATTGATTAATAACCCTCTGATCAAAACCTTAGTGGTAGCCCATGATATATCAAACGGGGTGTTGGAATCTTTAATGGCAAGTTTACATTGGTCTAATAAGGTATTAATTTCTTTCTTAATATCGGACTTTCCTAGTAAATTAGGGTTAAGTTTCCAGCCTCTCAACAGATTATTTGGAGGGGTAGAGCGGGGCCATTCTATAGTTAATGTAATCTTTGAGTGATCAGAAATTGATCTCGGTTTGGTGCGGACAGTAGTTGTAAATTTTCGAAATATGTCTGAAATTAGAAAAAAGTCCAGCCTGGACCAGGACTTATGACACTGAGAGAAAAAGGTATATCCTCTGTTCTTCAGGTTGTTGGAATTAATACAATAGGGGTCGAATAGATTAAAGTCACTTTTAAGATCTGAAATAGCAGAGGAGGCCTGTGAATTAATTGCGGACAACTTATTAGACCTGTCTAGAATTGGATCCTGGATAGAATTCCAATCTCCCCCTACTATAAAGTAGTGACCTGGGAATTTGTGAAGGATGTTATACAAGTTCATTATGAAATTGTGTTGGAGCGTACAAGGGGCATATAAGTTTAAAATCAGAATAGGTTTATCCAAATTGTCTATTTTAGTTACAAAGTAACACCATCTACCCTCAGAGTCAAAGTCTTGTTTTACGATAGTGTGATTAAAGGAGTTTTTAATAATGATAGCTACCCCCACTTTATTAGTTCTATTCCCCGCTGCTATAATTTCCTTAATCCATCTTTTATTATTTATGGAGCTCCATTGTTCTTTTAATAAGTGTGTTTCTTGTAACAAGATGCAGTCTAGATTGGTTTTGAACAACAGATGAAGGATAAGTTTTCTTTTGCTTTCAGATTGTAAGCCTTTGACATTCCATGAGGCTATCTTCCACATAACAATCCTAACATTTGTAGGTAACAAAAAAGGTTAATCCTTTCTAGGGTATAAAAGTTTAACACAGAGGGCCTAAAAAGTACAATACATCATAAAGCAATAGATGGGCGACTCCTCCAGCATATCTCCAGTGCATAACCACTTTCTCCTTTAGCCTGGAAGAGGCTGGAATACATATATTATTTGAACACGTTGCAAACAATTGAAACACAGTCTTTTCTACCTACTAAGCTAAAACACAAGTACAGAATAAGAAAAATGTATCCCAGATTACAGACCTCAATTATACAACAGCTAGAGAGCTACACGGTCTCAAATTACTACACTGCCTAACTCATTCAGAGCAGAACTTAAGTGTAAAAAAAACACAATACAGATACATATTTATAATGGTTAGTAAGACTTCATAGGTATATTTAGCATGACCAGAAACCTGTTAGTAATAATTTAAGTTCTATTTCCCCTAGGGGAAGGTGTTTTTGAACACACCAGTCTTGTCAACATAGGTCTATGTAAAGTGTATCTCACTGTAGACCTCTATTCTAGTTTAAATCTTCATTCCTTTTAGTGTGTATTAGACATATAATATTCATATAACTCCATTCCTTTCCAGATATGATATATGTAATGGGAATCTTGCACACAACTGGTGTTACATTCTGTGTCAATATGTTATTAAAGGGAACACATGCTTTCCAGAACCCAGAAGCATAGTGAGCTTTAAGAAAACACTCATAGCCATCTTCATTAACTTTTCCATTTAACATGCAATGAGTTAGCTCTACTAAGTTATGTTCAGTTTTACTATTTTACATAAAAATCTCACATAATAACCAATAAAAACTGTACCAGGGTTACACAGCATAAATATTATAGATAGTCTGTATCCTAGAGCTTCCAAGAAATGATCCTCTTCAGTTGATTACAGACTGCTTACTTCAAAAGAACATAGTTTTTTTTTTTACCCACATTACATACCACGTTCCCTTACAGTAACAGAAAGATAGTAAATGAAAGGAAAATACTAAATTATTCTGTCATGTTAGCAGTCATATTGTAAATATCACACTGCATCTTTTCACTGCTGCAATGCTGACTGTAATATGATATTGTAAAATTGCTCACCATCTGTATCATTTAGGTATTATGCTGACTAGAAACAGCCTATTTCCAACAGAACAATCAATGTATCACTTAAACTATATGATCCCAAAGTTTACATGAAATATCCTTTCTTTTAAAAATGATGTATTAAGTGCAGTAATCAGTTAAGGTAATCAAGTGCCACTCATCTGCAATGATCCGGGCATCGTATCAGGTTATCTGTTGCCTTGCCACTAACTTGACAGTACAAGTGTTTTTACCCTAAAACAACATTTAAGCTTTTCAAGCAATCAAACCTCAACTGCCATCAAAAGCTTTGTCTTTCTGCTTTTGTGTGGCACTTTAGGAAAATCAACATATTGTTGTAAAAGGCGTATACAATTAGAGGCTTGTCATGCAGTATAGGGCACCTATCTATGAAGATCTGTTGACACCTTGCTAGCGTAACTTCAGTAAGTTTACGCTTCTACTGTATTAATCAAATTTCAGCTTTTCAACTGTGAAATCACAGCTTAAGGAGCTATTGGAGCAGTTAATTAAGGTTAAGTACTCATCGATGAAATAACCCACTTAAAAATAATATTCAGCTGATTAAAAAATTCTCTCAGGTTGCAAACTCGCTAGGTCCGATATTGCATCAACACTTTGAAGCACTCTAGGATGAATAAACTGTGTTTTGTTC
This sequence comes from Protopterus annectens, assembly GCF_019279795.1. NCBI lineage: Eukaryota > Metazoa > Chordata > Ceratodontiformes > Protopteridae > Protopterus > Protopterus annectens. The sequence continues at coordinate 1,325,972,873 of NC_056746.1, forward strand.
AAGCGGAGTATGACTGCGAGTATTCCCTCTGAAATTTAACCCACTGAAAAAAAACCCTGATGCTGCTTAGTGAAAAAAGCGCTTCTTAAAAATCGGTTGCCATTACCTTTCGAGACATTACACTTCCCAGGTCCGGTGCCATGTACTCACGTCGGGTATCGCTGCGAGTGCTTTCTTTACAGCGCTGTTATGTTATCGCTTTTATAGGTGAAAGAGGACATCAGACCATACATGCTTATATTTCCTTAGCCCAACCTGTCGCTTTAAGGATGTAAAGCATCCTGGGAGGTTAACAGGCACGTTGAGGTCACGTTAGGTTAGGGGAACTGCTGGGAAATGCAGTTACATTTGGCCAGGATGGAATTTCACATCCATGAGGCAGCGCTTGGTGAAATATGGCTTCAGGGGGCTATGAGAGGCAAGGGCCATACACTAAACATTGCAGGCAAGCCTGAAATGGACAGGCCCATCTCCATTCTGGCATTTCCAAGGCAAGGTATTACGCTACGGTAAGCAATCATTTCTGGGACCAAGGGAGTTAAAGGAAAAAACTTTGATTGTTGGTTTTTCATCTTTGTAGAAGTGAGTCGCTGACATAATTAGATTATTTTGATTCTTTACCAGGGTTGGTTCCGAACAGCTTAATAAATAAAGTTGCAGCTTCTTCCTTATTGGTGACTGTATGTTTCTGTTCTTGGGTTGTAAATGATAGAGAGTTGGGGTACTTAATTTGAAACCTTATGTTACTGTTGATAAGGTATGCACAGTATGGGGCTAATTGTTGTCTTGCCACCTTGATTTGTTGGGGTAGGTCTTGCGATATGGATACTTTCATTCCTTGCCACGTTATTGTTTTTTTTGAATTTGGCTGCAGCTAACAGCTTGCTCACATAGTAGAAATTCAGAATTTTAGCATAAACAATTCTGGGGTTGGTTGCCACCGAGGGGGCTCTTAACGCTCTGTGTGCTCTTTCTATTGTGATTTGTTTAACTTCTTGGTCATTACCAAGTAAAAGTCTGAATATGGATGTTATCACCTCTGTTAGCTTGGTGTGTTCAACGCTTTCATGGATACCTCTTATGATTAGATTGTTTCTTCTGGATCTAGCTTCGAGATCCAGAATTTTTGTATGCAGCTCCTGAATTGATTTTTTATTTACTTTCAACTCCTCCTGCATGGTATCAATTTTGATGTCCTGGTCCATGATTTTGGATTCAATCTTGTCTAACCTTGTTAATATCTTGTCTGTAGATGAGCCAATAGCCTTTGTCTGATCAGTAAGATTTAGTATAACATCCTGTAAAGGTTGAAGTGCTGCTTTTAAGTCATCCAGGTTGGAGCTTTCTGTTTTACCTTTAGCTATATTAGCATTTTTATTAGTATCTAAGGCCTTCTGGAATCTGGCCCTTTTAGAAGTGGAAGTAGAGTCTTTCTCTGGAGAATTAATAGCAGTAAATTTAGTTTTTGTTATTTGGCTTTCCATATCTTCTGATGCTAGTGGCATTCTGATTGTTGATTGTTGATTGTAGCAAGCAGAAATTTAGCAAGGTTCTTTTTCTGATTTAATTTCAGGATTCTCTGGCCTAGTCCCTCACTGTGCAGGATTTACATGTGGTCTCCAGATCTCCAAATAATCAGCATAAATCCATCCTTAATGGTAAGAGTTTCAGTTTTTCTTTCCTTCTGGTATTTGGAACGAAGTGTAGTAGTAATTAATCCGTGTTTTTGATGAGAAAAATATTAAGTCTTACTGGTAAAATAAGCAGATATATTTTTAAGTGATGCTCTCCTGAGTTTCAGCACTCCCTACAGGACAGCGGCCATCTTGCTTCCCCACTCATGGCTGATTTTAATTCTTCTATCATCAACTGAGAAACATACATGACCACAAACATGCTGACTCAGAGGCTCATGGACTTTGTCAATACATATGCTGTGGAACAGCTAGTTAGTACAGCTACATGAGGCTCAACTGTCCTGGACTTAGTGCTGACTAACATGGGAGAGCATTACATCCCCCATGTGATGTTCTCCCTGGTAAGATTGGAGCATAAATCCATCTTGTTTGATGTAATTATGAGACCAGATATCCAATCAATCTCAAAAACACTTAAGAATCTTTCAAAGATAAATTACCTCCTACTAAGTGATGGTATAAGAAGTTTCAAACCCCCCTCAAACACAGATATCAAGGACTCCTATGCAGAGGTACACCAATGTTCTGTATAACCATTTAAGCAATTGTATAGAATTAGTTGTACCTGACCAGATTAAAACCAGATCTTGCCAAAAAAATAAGCCAGCCTGGTAGACCCCTAGTATAAAACAGGCTATACAACAAGAGAAAGAAATGAATGTCCAAGAATAAGAGGAAACTGGCTCAGCAGGGTCTATATTAAATCAGTGAATGCTTAAAAAAGTGAACGCTGATTTATTGACCCCATGTAAATGAAAGCTTACAATCCTGAACACCTAGAACAGCGATTTTTTCCCAAGGGATAAAAAAAATTGCTGTTCCACAAAAAAATAAATAAATAAAAACTTTAAAACATTACATAAAGTGGAGGGCCATGCCCCCCCACAAACCCCTATTTAAATAAACCAACTCCGAGATCGCACTACAGTGACGAAAACGGCAAAGTAACGGAGGTGGCCAAGCAATTTCTTTCCCAGGGAAAGAAATAACTTGTATGCCGTTTCACTATTTTGCTGTTTCGTGCTTTCAAGTTCAATCAAGACACATTTGAAGGAATACGTCTTCGACCATATAATAGGAACCCGGCTCAGCAGAAGAAAAAAATCCTTCTCTACCTTAAACAAACAAGTTAGAGATCGTGTCAAGTCCTACAAAGCTAATTGCAAAGCAAAATAGCCTCCCTAGCAAAGGATAATCATAAGGCATTCCTTAACTATGTCCAAAATCTAAAAGGGAATACCCAGTTATGCACCAATCTGGTTTGGGATGGCACCACCCATACTCAACTGGAGGCAATAGCCAACCTGCTAGCTGACAAATGTGGAGCAATCTGCACCCCCCCCTCCAGTCCTCTCCAGTCATTTCCCTAAGTATACAAGGTCTACATTAGAACATTGACAGGGCAGAAGAGTGAACACTCTTATGTCAATGCAGTTTAACCAAAATCACTAAATCTTGAATGGCTAGAACAGTGATTTTTTTTTCACAGGGAAAAAAATCGCTGTCCAAAAAAAAAAAAAAAAAAAAAAAAAACCTACAGACAAAATAAAGTGTAGCTTTACCCCCCACAGCCCCCCTACTTAAATATACCAACTCCAAGATTGCACTACAGTGAAGGAAATGGCAAATTCCCGACAATGGCCCAGCGATTTTTTTCCCCTGGGAAAAAAATCACTGTTCTGACAGTGCGAGATTTAGTCATTTCAGTTAAGCTGTGTCGACATAAGGGTGTTCACTCTTCTTCCCTGTCGATGTTCTAACATAGGCCCAGTATACCTGCCATCATTCCTCAGCCTATTATCTCAAGTCATCAGGTCATTTTAATGCTCTCCAAGGCCAAAAACATGGCATCAATGGGACCAAACAACATCCCAGGTTGCCTTGTAAAAACTTAACACATGATCTAGCAGAACCACTTGGATCCCTGTTTAACCACAGCCTGTGAACTGGCTATTTACTGGCAGAATGGAGGACAGCAAAAGTAATCCCTCTGCACAAAAAGTGACCATAAATCTACCCTGGGAATTACAGGCCCATAAGCTTGACTAACCTCATCTGCAAGGCCAAGGAAAGAAGAATTATGGTCCTTATTTACAAGGACATAAGTAATCTCCAAACTCTGGACCCAGTCCAGTTCAGAAATGTTAAAGTTAGATTATGCCTGTTAAACATCGTTGACTTCTTCATGACAGTCACCAAGGCCCTGGATGAGGGAAGGAAAGTGCATACTGCCTATCTTGACCTAGCCAAGGCATTTGACGCAATCTCTCACTCGGGTGTTATAGAGAAACTATCCATGTTGAGAATTAATCCCTACATAACCAGATGGATAGCCAACTGGCTCACCTATAGGACACATACTGTCAAAGTGGGTGACTTCACCTCTAGCAGAAAGACCAGTCACCAGTGGCGATCCACAGAGTTTTGTGCTGGGCCCCTTACTGTTCAGAATTTATTTCTCAGAAGTCCAAGCAAACTTGATTAGTATCTGACTGACCAATTTCAGTGATGATTGCAAACTGGGAGCAATCATTGAGTCTCCCACTGATGTTAATATACTACTGACAGAGTTAACACAGACAAATGACTGGTGCCAAAGCCACAGATTAAAGCTAAATGCAAAAAAATGCATTATTATTCCCTTTGGAAAAGCTGGCATTCCTGATAATTACATTATAGATTGTACCCCTCTAAGTGCAGACCCCATGGTACATGATCTGGGTACTCAGGTTGATATAAATTTGAACCATGACCACCACATATCCACATTAGTAATGAGATCCTTCTGTATGGCACAGCTTATAATAAAAGGCATCGCCATGACCACCATGTATCCACAACAGTAAGGAGATCCTTCTATGTGGAACAGCTTATAATTAAAGGCATCGCCATGACCACCACATATCCACAATAGTAAGGAGATCCTTCTATGTGGAACAGCTTATAATTTAGGCATAGCCATGACCACCATGTATCCACAATAGTAAGGAGATCCTTCTATGTGGCACAGCTTATAATTAAAGGCATCAGATCTAGATCTACGGATGTTATAATTTCATTATACTCAGCCCTCATCAGACCAATAATTCAGTACAATGCTCCCTTTTCCATGTACCTCACCAGACACATTCAACAATTGGAGACCACAGAGGTTTCTCACCAAAAAACTACAGGGTACACAAAACAATTCTTATGCAGAAAGACTGAAAGCCCTGTTACCACAAGACTGTCACTACCCTGTGTCCTACAGGTTGCTAAAGGGTGACCTGTGCATGGCTTACAGGGCAGTCTCTGACCCATCCCTGAGGGGAAATGCTATACTTTCCCACTCCAGGGGTCGTAACCTAGCATCTGACATGAGCAGGTCATGCTGGAGTGATAGATAACATCTCCCAGAGACTGCCACTTCTCTGGAACAAGCTTACAATTCACGTGAAACAGAGCCCCTCCCTGACCCTCTTCAAATGCAACCCAAATCGATGGATAAGTGACTACAAATTCACTCCTGGGGTGGCACCCATGTCCATCCTAAACAGAGGAAGTCAATGTTAACTACCATATATCCTTATCTTTGTGATCTTCACTCAGCTAAACATCAACAATTGGGGAAATTTGGGATAAATATGCCTAGGCTTGTAAGGGATCTAGGCCCATTAGCCTAGTAACCTCCGATGAACCTATGAACTATTTGCAGTAGTTCATATTCAGATTCAGCATGTAATGCCATCTTACCTGCATACAGCAGCTTTGTTGACATGTTCTATCCAACCTGTTTGCTAATGTCATCTATCAGCAGTATGAACAGCAGTGGGTTCAGAGCTGCACCCCGATGCACACCCATTTTCATTGGGAATCCTTCATCAATCTGAGTGCTATCGATACTTGTGTCATTGTATCTTTTCATATTGGTTCACAGGCAAATACAAGGCTAGGGACTCTTGCAGGCCATTTTAAGCCTAAACAATTTCCCTTTCAAAGGTGAAAGTCAAACCTTGTGACTGAGAGGTAATTACTTAACTATTACACCAGTCCCCTCATACCCTTAGGTATAAGCTGCACTAATCTTTGCAGTGTTTCTGGATTTCAAACAGTGCATGACTGCCCAAATCAGCTTTCTTGTGACCTTGTCATATATTTTTCCAAGTCTAGGAAGGCCTAATTTATCATCAGCATTCCTCATGACTACCTGTTTCACTACAAACATTGGGTTAGTATTGCTACACCCAGAGCTGAATCCAAACTGCTCTTCAACCACCTTACTAGCTATTACTCTGTATGTTCATGTATCAGTCAGTCTCCAGAGCTTTTAGGCAGTGTGAGAGGAGTCTGATACCTCTGTGCTACCCACATCTGTGAATGCCTCCTTTATCCTTGTATGCTAGCAGTAGTATGGTCAAGCTGCTTTCTAAGTTTGTATGTTAATAACCTTGGACATGTAGACCTTGTATGGAAAAAGCACTATATATATATATATATATATATATATATATATATGTATGTATTCTGGACTTTTGGAAAGTTTCTGTGTTGCCCATTTCCTTTCTTGGATCTTTGTTCACCAGTGGCAGTGGGGAGCTTGGAGCAGCCTATCTATCCCTGGAGGAGTGTTCCCAGCACAAGTATCTGGTAGTCTATTGGCCGTTTTGGGCCAATTTCTAGCTCTTTCAAGTACCCCTGTATAAAACCCGCATTGGCGCAGTTTGTGCATTTGTTACTACTCAGCCAAGCTCCTCGTGGTCCTGCAGAGTGGTGCTAGCAGCAGAGAGGCTAAAAGAGCGACTGCTAACCTGATAAAAGTGTTTTTTTTTCCTGCTTCTACCTGGGTGACTGTCCTACTTAGCTAAACTGCAAATATTTCTGCTTCTTGAACTGTTTTAAACTGTTTAAAGTTGTTTTTGCACCTGGACTTTTAAAGTTTGCCCTGTTTGTTGCATTTACCTGTTGAGGTTACACACTCAAGTGCGCTAGTCTGTGTTACATATTCATTGCACTTTCCTGCTGTTTGTTGCAAAAAAGAAAAAAAAATGTTCCTTGTTTCCCATCTTTCCTGACCTAGAGTAGTCCAAATGCAGGCTTTGCTGTATTCTGGACTTTTGGAAAGTTCCTGTGTTGCCCATTTCCTTTCTTGGATAAAGGGAGGCTTCTTTGTTCACCAGTGGCAGTGGGGAGCTTGGAGCAGCCTATCTATCCCTGGAGGAGTGTTCACAGCACAAGAATCTGGTAGTCTATTGGCCATTTTGGGCCAATTTCTAGCTCTTTCAAGTACCCCTGTATAAAACCCGCATTAGCGCGGCTTTGCACGATTTTGCACATAGCGCAGCATGGGGCAGCGCTGCTTAATTGGGTTTAAACCATTCTCGGCTCCACAAAGTCTGCTCTTCACTTTTTCCCTTAGAACTGATCTAGTTCTCATAATAAACACCCTATTCCCACTCTAAAGCCTGGCACATACTCACTAAAGCAATTATATAAGTCAGCACTAAAAAATTAAAAGCACTACACCCTCACAAACTCCCCTTGAGTACTTTGTTCCCTATTGGCCCTTTTTTTCAGTTATAAAGGAATTCCCAATACTATTCTAGCATGTCCAAAGGTCATTTGTCAATCTCCTCTCCGGTCCAGCTGGTGAATCTGGGAATCTTGAGGCAATGTTACAACTGCCTCATGTACACAGACAACCCTCTCCTCCTCCGAACAAATTCCAACACGTGAGAGATGCAACCATATAGCCAAACTGGAGGATAAGCTCTCTCAACTCAGTACTGGTATAATCAGTCAGGAGGAGAAGGATACCACACTCACTACAATTCCAGTCTCACATAGACCTACCACGACAGCAAACCAAACACATAAACACACAAAATCATACTCAGAGGCTCTAAACAAAAATCTGCCTAAGCAGCAGAGACCTCCAAAGCAGACACCCAAGCAACCGCTACCCCAAAACAAAACACGTGCAACACATAGCTCACAAAGCCAGTGTGCCGAACAGTCACAGCCCTTAAGGCTAAACAACACACCTGATACACTTGTAATAGGTGACTCTATTGTCAGGCACACTGACGTCCCACTCACCAGACTGAACAAGGAGAAGGTCACGGTGAGCTGCCTGTCGGGTGCTAGGATCCGCCACATAACACAAGCACTCAGGTCACTCCAAGGCAAGTACAAATATGACTCAGTCATTGTCCATGCTGGTGTGAATGACCTGAGACATACCTCCCTGGACTACATGAAAAGAGACATAGAGGAGCTCTCTGAGCATGTAGCCCAGGCCGGTATGACCCTGACCTTGAGTAGCATCTTACCCTCACCAAGAATGATGCCACAATATGAAGACAAGATGATGAATTTCAACAATTGGCTTAAGTATTGGTGTCATTCAAAGGGGATCCAATGCCTGTCCACCTGGGATGACATGCTCGACAAGCCACGATGCTTCGCTAGGGACGGCTTGCACCTGTCACTCCTGGGGTTTCAGATATTGGCAAAGGCTCTTGCCACCCCCATAGTGCCTTTTTTAGGCAAGGCTCAAAAGACAAACCCACCTCCATAGGTATCACAAGGGATAAGAAACTAAGAGTAATCCAAAAACACGAACCAAAAACTATTAAGCGTAACAAAGAGGAACCAAACAGGAAAACTTGTTGAATTCCTTGGGTTTTAATAAATCCACCACCGGACAAGCAAAAAACAGGACGTAAAAAACAGCAAACACGCCAAATCTGTATAATTGGTGGATTTATTAAAACCCAAGGAATTCAACAAGTTTTCCTGTTTGGTTCCTCTTTGTTACGCTTAATAAACTAAGAGTAATGCTACTCAATGCCAGAAGTCTAAACCTCAAGATGCACACACTCGAAACTCTCCTTAACTTGGAGAACATCGATATCTGTGCAGTAACAGAAACCTGGTTCAAGGCTCCCGAGAGCACCCCAGCACTACCAGGTTATATCTCATACCATGTTTTTCGGCCCCAAAACTTGGACCGAACCACAAAAGGAGAGGGAGTATCAATATTCGTCAAAGATACCCACACCTCCAGGTTGGTGGCACAGCATGAAGCATCAGAGACTATCCATGTGCAACTAACAGTGGGTAAAACTGCCTTCCAGTTTATAGCCTGCTACAGACCACCCTCCCAAACCCAGGAACCTCACTCGGCCTTCCTGTGAACACTGGAAAATATGAAGGTCTCTCCAAACACCATTATATTGGGCGACTTCAACTACCCTAACATAGACTGGGAGCATTACTCTAGCTCCAACACCCTAGCCCGAAGGTTCCTAGAATTTATAAACTCAAATGTTATGGAACAACTTGTTGCCACTCCCACAACAGGGGAAAACATACTGGACCTGATCATCACCAACATGGGGACTCTATGCTCCAGACCAGAAGTGTATCCCTCACTGGTAAGATCAGACCATAAACTAATCTCACTAGATATTCACATCCCGACCCCAGCCCCTGTCCAGAAAACCACAGTGAAAAACTTCTCTAAAGCAAATTTCACACTCCTCAAAACCGAGGTGGAATCCTTCAAAGCCCCCGGGCCTGTGGAAAATACGGCCCAGACCACAGAATCCTTTATAAACACATTCTATGAACACCTTCAGGAATGCATGGATCATGCAATCCCAAATAAAACCAAGACCCAATCCTCCAAAGTTAGGCGTCCTGTCTGGTGGACCCCAGCCATAAACAAACTATACAATAGAAGGAGGAAGCTACTACATGATAGAGCAAAATCCCAAAAAGGGAAGGCATCTCTGATCAGTATTAGCAAAAAACTATGGGCACTCATAAAATCGTCTAAGGCCAGCTTCGAGAGAAAAATTGCACAGGACACTAAGGATAATCACAAGGCTTTCTTTAGTTATGTTAGGAACCTGGGTGGGAATTCCCAGTTATGCTCAGAATTAGTCCAAAATGACAAAAAATACACCAAACCCAAAGACATTGCCAACATCCTAGCTGACAGGTTCAGCACAAAATTCTCCCCCCCCCCTTCCCCACCAAAAGGGCAAATATCTATCCCAGCAGAGTGCTGCCCCCCTGACATCTCAGATGCTCAGGTAAGAGCCACCCTCTCCAAAGCAAAAAACACAGCATCAATGACACCAGATGGTGTCCCGGGCTGTGTCCTACATGAACTCCTCAAAGAACTAAACCTAAACATAAAACTACTGTTCAATCTCAGCCTTACTACAGGATATGTACCCAAAGAGTGGCGTACAGCAACAGTGGTCCCTCTCCACAAAAGTGGTGCCTCAACGGATCCTGGAAACTATCACCCCATAAGCCTGACTAGCTTGGTCTGCAGAGCTATGGAAAGGATCATCATGGACCTCATAAATAAAGATATTGGGGACCTACAGACACTGGATCCTACTCAGTTCAGCTTTGTTAAGGGCAGATCCTGCCTCTTAAACCTGGTTGATTTCTTTGAAACAGTCACCAAGGCCATTGACAAGGGGAAGGTGGTCCACACAGCCAACCTGGACCTTGCAAAAGCCTTCGATACAATACCCCACTCGGGCATTATAGATAAGCTCACCAGCTTAAATATAAACCCCTAAGTCACTAGATGGGTTGCAAACTGGCTCAAGGACAGAACCCACATGGTTAGAATTACTGGAGCCATGTCACACTCTAAACCAGTTACAAGTGGCGTCCCACAAGGCTCAGTCCTGGGACCTCTCTTGTTCGGTATATATTTCTCGGAGGTAGAGGCTAACACGGAAGGACTGTGGCTGACCAAGTTCGCAGATGACTGCAAACTGGGCACCATAATCGACTCTCCAGCCAACACAAGCATCCTACAAAAGGGCCTCATAGAAACAGACAACTGGTGCCAGAGCCATGGCCTCAAGCTAAACGCCAAAAAGTGTATAGTCATCCCCTTTGGCTGGCAAAAACAAAGTGCCCACAAATTACCACATAGGTGGTAATCCATTAAGTATGGAAGAAGTAATTAGGGACCTGGGGACCCAAGTCGATAGCAATCTCTCATTTGACAACCACGTGGCCAAAGTGGTTAGAAAAACATTTTATATAGCCCACCTAATCATGAAGGGAATCACATCTAGATTAGGGGAGGTCATCGTGCCTCTTTACTCATCCCTCATCAGGCCTATAATTGAGTACAATGCCCCTTTTGGGATGTACCTTACCAGACACCTGCAGCAACTGGAAAGACCCCAAAAGTACCTCATCAAGAGGATCAAAGGGTTCAAACAGATGCCATATGCTGCCCGATTAAAACAACTCCAGCTCTACTCAGTGGCATACCACCTGCTCAGAGGCGATCTGTGCCTGACGTATAAAGCCATATCCAACCCAGAATTAATGGACATGCTGCACCACAGAAAATCCAAATCTCATCGAGCTACGCGCTCGAGAGACTTGAACCTCAGCACTGAAATAAATAGGACATGCTGGAGGGACAGATTCATAACCCAGAGGCTCCCTTCACTCTGGAATAAAATCCCAGTCCAGGTTAGGCAGAGTCCCTCAATGACTCTCTTCAAGAGGAATCTTGATGAGTGGATGGGAGATCGTAGGTTTACCCCGGGTATCACTTCTGTGTCAATGTTAGACAGAGGCACAGTATACTAACCTCGAAAAAGGGTATAGCAAAATTAATTTAAAATGGGTGGCGAAAGCCAAACACACTCTGGCTAGGCTTATAAATGCCCTAGGGCAGATAGCCTAGTATGAACCTATGAACCTATATATGGGTCTACTTCAGAATGTCAGCTGTTCACAATGCCGACTTTCATATGGCCAACACCATATGATCGAAATTCCGAAACACCGACATCCTGAAATAGCACAATTTACCTACCTGTAAACACAGTAAAACTGTGTAATGCAGGGGGCAAGCCCCATTGCACTCCCCACGTGGAGGCTGTGCCCCTCACACCCCATACTACTTAAATATTCTCACTAAGTAGTTGAGCTCAATGCACTGACTGTCTGAATGCTTTTGAAAAACAACCACAAAAACAGAAATACACATAAAATATCCTTACTATTATAACTCTTAAGCAATGCACAAAAAATATCCAAACATATAACCACACACACATAAAAGTGTTTTTTTTTGGGGGGGGGGGGTTTGCCACCTCACACCTGCATGATGTGAGGGTGTTGCCCCCTTACCTCTTTGTGTGTATACATATATATATATATATATATATATATATATATATATATATATTTATATATGGGATCCGTATGGATCCCCGAACGGCAACATCACCGAAAGAGATTCAACTGGGCATACTTGTGCGAAAGTGCTTTTCACCGAAGAAGCACTTTCGCGTAAGTATGCCTGTTGCAGAGATCGCACTACAGTGGGGATAAGGGAAAATTCCCTTTCCCCACTGTAGTGCGACCTCCGAGTGAGAATATTAAATTAGTGTGGGTGTGGGGGCTCAACTACTTAATGGCCAGATTTGAGAATGGTTGGTTATTCTGAATATGATCATATCTAATGCCAGATGCTATCATTACTTCTTCTTGTCTTGAGGCTGTTTTAGTTCTGTAGAGGGATTTGTAAGTGGCAGTCTCCCCAGGCATGACACAGGAGAAGCAGAGATATGCTGTGGGAATCCCCTTGGGAGGCAGGTTGGAATCACAAATGCTTTTGGAGAAAACATCACCTTATGAAGCACAAAATGCTGGGTAGAAGATAGTTTCAGATACGTTGATTTTAAAGATTTCATGAATGACTTTACTTGCTGGTGATAAGATTTGAGGAAGTGTATCAAAGGACTGTAACTGCTTCATCAACAAGCTAAATAGTTGTCACGTTTGAAGGATTTAATCACTGTGGCTGAATCATGTATCAAACAGAGCTTATACCATCAAAGTTCTGGGAAAGAATTTCAAAAGATATTTCTGAAAGGTAGGAGGAACTTAATAATTCCCCAAGTTCAGGAATTCTGAAATAAGCTACTAAAAACATAGTGAAGCTAGTTAAATTATCACATTTGGGAAATTCAGGCAGCAATGTTTTAATTCTTAGCTTTGCGTCTAAAATCTTGCTTCCCAGAAATGATCATGGAATTATTGTTAAAACAGTATGCTTTTTTAATCTGCTGTGAGACTGCTTTGCTTCTGTTGACTTTACATTTTGTTTTGAGGGTTCCCTTTTGAAATGTCTACACTCGAAATGCTTGAGTGCCAACAAGCCAAAAAAAAAACCCAAAAACACAGGAGAAGAGCGAATTTCAAAAATCAGTCCTCTCCATTAAACTTCTTTTTGGTGGGGTGGTAAGCTCCCCCCAGTGCCCCCCCCCATGTACAGGGGAAGCTCCCCCATACCCCTGGAACTTATATATACCAACTTCAAGATTGCCATACCCCAGAGAAAAGTGAATATTTGGGAAATGCACCTCAGATTTAGTATATGTAAGTCTGATCTTTCAGCCATTCAGTGTCCTCAGTGAGTTCTGACATTTCAAATGGTTACCTTTCTGACATTTAAAATTTAGTTTATAACACATCTACTGAAATGAATAAAGTATTAATTGTTGCTGGCTGTACAATTAAATGCAGATGATTTTTAATTATGACTTCCATAAAGGTAATCTATTCTAACAATGCCAAGGAAAGTAAGTCATAATGCTTTAGCTACCTGAAAAAAAGTCAACATAATTGTTATAAATTAATATTAATAACAGTACAAACATGCTATCTGTATTACATATGTTTACAGTGACTTATAATATTCTATTTACAATGTTAATATCAATTCGTTCCATCTATTTTTGAGTATACATGTTTACTAAGTCATGTGTGAAAAAAAAAATAAATTGTGTGATGTATTCTTGAATTTGCATGTCTGTCAGTCGTATTGTCAGCCTTCCAGTTGCTGCAAGTTTTGAAACACATGCACAATTTGTTAAACGGTGACAGTATTTATGTGGTCAGTATATTGGTGCTATGTATAGATGACCAGTATGCTTAAGTTAACTGCATTTCTCCCGCAGGGAGAGGGGTGATCTTTTAAGAAATAAGGAATGGTGATCAGCAATGAAGGAATATACAGAGTAATGGAAATGCATGCTGGCATTTCAGTTATCTTTACCATTTATTCTTCAGCTACTTTGAGACATGATCATTTATTACACTAAATCTTTCTCTTTTATTTTAAGCATTTCCAAGTAATGTGCAAGAGAAATGTGGGAAGAGTTACATTTATAAATACTGCATAGCTTATTATACGATTGTGCATGCCCTACTGGTCAAGTAAACATTCCATTCTAACATTCATTTGGAATAACTGTGATTACTATTTCCTGATATATATTCAAATGTTAAAAACACAATGCATGGTGTAATCATTGGATGCAGAATTCCATTTTTTTCACGTCTCTGTGCTTTAGTGTTCTCAAAATAGTTTCCAACCTATTGAAAGAAGTGCACCACACTGCTTTCTAGGTTTGATAAACTATTCAGCTAAAAGAAATTCTACAACATTTATCAAAAATGATTACCATGGAAACCAAGAGGAAAAAGCCCTTGTATTGTGTTAATGATCAGTATTTCCAGATAACCGGAAGGCATTTTTATGTTAAACAACTCTAATGCTTAACAAAAATGATGAATAGTCGCATTTGCAACAGTAATGTGTGTTGTAAAAGGAATGCTATGTGCCATGAATATGAAATTAACCCTGATCAATATATTTATTTTCTAATTTAAAGGAGCTATTTTAACAAACATAACATAATATAATAAAATGTCTTTATTATTTAATCCTATATCATATAGAATGCATATTTTTTCCATAACTAAAATATTTCTGTCTGCAAAGTAGACTTTTGTATAAGCAATTCCATTTCTGAACTTCATTTTTTATCAGATGTGACATTGCCATGTAATATTCTTACTAGTTGTTTTATTTTTTTTCTGGTAGGATTGGTAAAGCACATCTGTATATATACATATATATATATATATATATATATATATATATATATATATATATATATTTATACATACACACAAACACATATATATAAATTTATTTGCACGTATCTTTTAATACTGTTCAGTTCTTGATATAGCAATAAATAAACAAGGTTTTAGAGATCAAGCCAAGATTTGGAACATTTAAGAAAACTGCTTACTTCCCATACTATTTCTTTCAGGAACAGCAGCTCCCAATATGCTGTGCACTAAAATCACAGTCATCAAAAGTACTACGTTATAACATTGTAGAGTTAATGCAAGTTCTGATTCCAGATTAATAATCATCCACTGAGGGAGGGGGGTGCCTGCTCTGAGTGGATAATGGCTACGTAGTCAGTGGGTCAACTGTGGTGAGTGGCTAATTCTTTTGTTTCTAATAACTGCTGATAGAAAGGATTCATTCTCTTTCACAACAGAATGGCAGAAGGTGGAAAAGATTTAGAAAACCAGCTAAAACCTTTTAAAATGGCATATCAACAGATAAAAAAGAATTCTTATTCTCTTTAAGAATTGTTTGTAGTGGCAGGAGAAATAGAGACCACAACAAGGTTGCAATGCCTCAACAACAACCAAAAAAATGATGAGCAGTAAACGGTTGTAGAAATGCTTAAAACTAGTAAAAAAAGGTTTGGTTCCAGGAAAGAGATATTACGAATGCAAATAAGTAACTTGGAAAGAAATGCAGGAGACAAATATGAAAAAAATATATATCTCAAAAAAAACGGTTTAGCTGATTGAATATCAGAATAACTGGAAAACCTGAAACTATTTCAGAGAGAGATAGAGGTTTGAGAATGCTAATGGAAAACTTATTTAAGAAAATAGTACACATTCCTTCATATTTAAACCCATCAATTTCAAGGATTCATGGAGTGGGAAAAGATGGCAGAAAACTCAGAGCCTGAAGCAAATCCCCAGGCACACATTAATGGCCATGAGTGCAGCATGCACCAGAGACTGGCTAGTAAAGAAACAGCAGACAGCTTGCCAGAATTCTATTGGGGAAAAGATATATTCATCTTTCAGCAGACTATTCACCAAGACTGCATGTTTTGAGATAATAACTGGTGAGAATATTCAAAGAACTGTTCCAGCTCAGCTATGCAGTTCATTTGATATATTCAACTATTTTGCTATGGATGTGAATGGAGGTGGGGATGATCTTACTTTGTTGAGAGTAGAAGATATGGCAAATTTTCTACAAGGAGATAAAAATCAATTATAGTTAACAGCAACAAAAGAGATTTGAAGGAAATACTTACAGAGCAGGAGATGGAGAGGCAAGGAGCCAAGAAACAGTGACCATGATGATAGAGACAGACAAAACAACTTCCATCAAAAGTAAGATTAATGATACAATAAGAAAAAGGTGAATCTTCAGAAAAAAGTGCACAAACTAAAAAAAATCAAGCATATAAAAGTATGTGAAAAAGAAAAGCTAGTAGGCTCCAAGCAATAATAGTCCCACTCAAGATATCTCCTATGTAAAAAAAGATGACTTGAAAATATCAAAAAAAGAGGAACAGAAAGATAAGAAGATAAAGGAGCTTCAAGCGGTGAGTGGAAAGGACACATAAGGAGACGCACTAACCAGGGAGACAGAAAATCCATACTGACAAGACTGATTCAGACACTTCTCCAGAGAAATCCAGTAGGGGAGCTAAACAACTTGGTCAAAGATTTTTCTCTGGCTCTTCTGAAATTGCTAATGAGGATTTCGGGTCCCCTCGAGGCTTTGACAGGCTGGGGAGAAGTATGAGTGACAGATGAGTCTGTTGCCTACTTATGTGACAATTTTCTAACCACTGTAGCCTTATGCATTCCAGAAATATGTACAACTTCTCCTTTACTTTGGACAGACTATGCTTTGATGAAAATGTGAATATTTTATGTCATTTGAATGCAGGAAAATAGGGACTTGCATACTATGGACCATGGGGAACTATCTCCCTTACATATTTAAATTAAGGCACAATTCATATTTTGGGGTGTATGAGGACTTGGTAGGAGAATAAATTGGACCATATAGGGTATACCTTAATGGCAGTAATGTATGTTATTGTATGTTAATGCGGATGTAATGTTTTGTTCCTCTGCTAAAGAGTATCTCCATAATATAAAGTGTATTTTGCAATACAGTTATTGTGAGATGTAACAACTATTATAAAGGAAAGATACATGCCAAGATATGAGGTACTAAAGCACAGATATGTTACATCCTATGATAAACAATGTAATTATTATCTTAATTTTCATGTTATCTGTTTCATATTTGTGAAATACTGCTATAATTGATTTGCCAATAATCTAAGTTTGCTAGTAAAGCAGTAAATTCAGATTGTTTACATGAGTTTTAATCAGAGGTACTCATTGTGGCAGAAAGGGGGGAAAGATCTGTCACTTAAACTACCATTCATATTCAACCATCTGGGCATCAATGCCAGAGTATCTGAGGGGTTTCCTAGTTCAGGAGATGTCTTTGGATTGTGAGACTGGGGAGGGATGGATGCACCTCAGTATAATCTTTCAGGGACCAATATTAATACATCAGGACAGACTGGGATATTTTCCTATTTCAAAGTAGCCATCTAGAATGTAGGATGAAGTACACAAAGATGAAAATATTACAAAAGATATAGAGAAAGGGTGTTGTAGTAATAAGACTGCAAGAAACTAAATTAAAAATCACATATACATATCATCTTACATCAAAGAAGTATAATAAACTACTTTCCAAGTGATAAACCAGGAGGGGAGGAAAAAGGTGTTGCATTACTATTCCAGAGATCACTTAACATTACAGTTAGATAGGCTAGGATAAGTGGAAAAGTCTGTGGATCTTATGGGTGTGTAAAATAAGTAGTTAAAGGGAATGTTTATGCACCAAGCAGAGCTGGTTAAGGATCTAATAGGCTGAACTATTAGTGAAGATGGAAAAGTGAATCCTAGTTTGTGAGGAAGTTGCAAAGCTCCAATAAGGGGATAATTAGTGGGACAGAAGAGAGGAGGAAAGATGTGTAGCAAACATAACAGAGAGGAAAGACCACCGACTCAGGAAGTTCAAATGGCAGTTAGCTGGTGGAACTGTGATACACCTATTGATGGATAGAGAACTGATACTTGAAGACCGAGATTTTCTACAGACATCAAGGCAGAAACAGAATTAATGAAAGATGGGACTGTTGGTGTCCCAAAAAAGAAATCTGAAGCAGAATACATGGGCATTTAAGACATAGACTACTTCTAAAGCCATGTGTCATGCAGAATCTATAATAATAAAAGTGATTATGACATCAGAAAGGCCTTCCATAAACATTATGTTAAAATGTATTCCAGTAGATGTGATCAAGAAGGAGGTTGGGATTACATGGCAGCCTGTGCCAAAAGCCTTAAAGAAGAACAATTACATTTGGATAAGGAAATATTAGAACGTGAGAACAGAAAAGCAGTACTTAGTTTGAAACCAAATAATACAGCAGGGGCAGATGGTTTCATGTGAGAATTTTATATATAGATAGAAAAACAAGCACCCCTGTTGGTAGGCATTTAGAATAATATTATCAAGCATGGTGATTTAAGCCCAAGAGTTAATGAGGTGGTGGTAGTGGCATTACCAAAAATGCAGATGTGTGCCTATTAGTCAGTAATGTTACACCAATTTCATTGATTAATGTTGATGACAAAATTCTGGCAAAAATGATTGCTAATAATTTGGAGAGGATACTCCTTAATATAATCAAAGTGGGAAAATAGGTTTGCTCCAGGCAGAGGAAATACCAATTGGTGGAATCTGGTTGCCTTTTTACATCAGTATGGGGGATGGAAAGGGGTAGAGATAGATTTGTTTGATATGTAAAAAGCATTTGACTCTGTTAGTTGGAACTTTTTGTTTAAAGTTTTAAAAGAAAGGAATTTTGTAGAAGTGTACCTTAAATGGATGGAGTGTATTTAGACAAAGTCCACTTATTGTAATGATAAATGGGGGGTCATCAGAAAATAGAAGCATAACATGGGGACTAGACAGCATTCCTCACTGTCCCCATGACTGTTCTTATTAATTATGGATGAGGTGACCTGTAATGCAAGTGTGTTTCTTAGGAGAACAGGCAGAAAATACAGTTACCTAACATGCTTTTTATTAATTTGCAGGTGATTGTTGTCTGATCAGTAGTGATATAAGAGATGTATTGTTGGGGACATTAGCTGTATTTCAAGAGATTGGGCCTCAGTGAAATGCTCATAAATCACTCATACTGAAGCTTGGGGAACAAACAGGCAATGGCAACCTCTGGGGAAAATATTTCCAAAATGCTTAGGTATGGTGTGAAAAAAATGGACAGAAGTGTGATAAGTATATCCCCCTTCTACACAAAACATTCAATTAGGAATGGAAGAAAAACATTGTAACCTATCAGGCATTTTAGGGAGAATAAATTCTATCAAGATGGGGCTACCAAACATATTATTTACAGTACACACAGTCAATGGCATAAACAGAATCAAAAGAAGATGGTGTTACGATCACCAAATAGTCCACTTGCCACAATATAAATTAATTTGTTGCAATGTTCTCCAAATAAATGCAGTATCAAATAATGTAGTCCATCAACGATCTGTAGACAATATTTATTAGAAGAGTAGCGCTTTCACCAACAGGCTTTATCAACTCACAAATACATTTGTTTATTCAAATTCTTATATACAAGTAAAAGTGCATTCATTGGTCCACTCATTAATTAATCAACTCCCATTAATTAAAAACTAGTAAATGTTTAAAAACACAGTATATATTTAAAACAAAATTATATGAATAAATATTCAGTATTTACTATATACATATATATTCATAAGGCAATATACTAAAAACCATACATGTGAACATAAATATAAACATAAATTTATAAAGAATATGTTTATTTAAAACATTTAATTCTGAAACAATATAGTTCATCTAACTTTACCCATTTTCTTAATTCTCCTTTTCTTTAAAATGGGTTTTATCTGAACTTTATCATTTAGCCCTGGTAATTGATGTGCTCTGAGACGAATAATCCATCTCAGTTCACATTCTAGGATGAAATTGTCAAAGTCACCTCCTCTAATACTGGGATATACTTGTTGTATAACACGAAAAAGAAAATTATGTGTACTGCCTAACTCATCATGATGTTTGGCAAGTGCATTGTGTTCAGAATGTTTATTTATATGGTAGATATGCTCCCTGATCTTTTCCTTGAGCTGTCTGCTAGTTTTGCCTACATAAAATGATGTACAGGCTGTACATGTTGCCAGATATATAAGTCCTTTGCTCATACAATTAGTACCTGTGTTGAACTTAAATTGTCTATGGGTTACTGGATGAACAAATATATTATTCTCCTCTATGTATATACATTGGTTACATTTTCTACAGGAAGTAGTATTAACCTCTGATCTAACGTGATGGGCATTAGAACTATCACTAGACAATGAAGGATAGCATAGAATTCTTTTAAGGTTGGGCCTATTACAAAATGTAAATGCTGGCCTTTGTCCAACCAAAGCACTTAATTGATCCTCTAGCAAAAGTGTGTCCCAATATTTCAACACACTTGCCCTCAGGATCCCGAAATCAGTTGTGTAATTCGTAATAAATCTTACTCCTGAATCTTTGTTCTCCTGACTGATATTGGTGTTCATATCATATTCAGAAAAATAGGGCTGTGCTGTGGTCCCTCTCTGTTCATATACCCTCTCTGATGTTAAAATAAACTGTTCTGTATCATATCCTCTGTCCACAAAATTATTTCTGAGTAGATCTAATTCTGTTGTAAGTCCCTCTATGGTGGGATTTAATCTAGATGCTCTTACAATCTGCCCCTTCATTACATTATTAAAAACAAATCTAGGGTGCATACTACTTCTATGCAAGAGCGAATTTTTATAACAGGCCTTCCTGTGTATAGATGTATTTAAAAGGCCATTAGGTAATCTATCTATGTTCACATCAAGGAAGGAAATCTTGGTATATGAATAGTCTAGGGTAAATTTCAAATAATCCGAAAGTTCATTTATTTGTGTGTAGAATTCTCTTAATGTATCCTCATCCCCACGCCAAATAAAAAAGAGGTCGTCCACAAACCTCCTGTAAAAGCCTACATACTTTCTGAAATTATCCAATGTAAACATAGTTTCTTCCTCCCATCTTGCCATAGGGTTGGCATAGCTATTGGCACATGCTGTGCCCATAGCTACGCCCTCCTTTTGCTTGTATAGAGTGTCCCCAAACAAAAAGATGTTATTAGTAAGGACAGTCTCCAAAAACAAAGCCAAAAGGTCTACCCTTTCCTTACTCATATCCGTGTGTATCAATAGATATTCTTGCATTTTATGAATGTCATCATTGTTAGGTATAACCATAAATAGGCTACCAACATCCATAGTCACTAGAATAAAATGTTCTTCATCACCCAAGGTCTTAACATATGTATATAATTCTATTAAAAATTGCTTACTGTCAATTAAAACATATTCATTAGCACGAACTAATGGTCCTAAATGATATTCCAAGTATACGGCAAGTGCTTCAGTAACCCACCCTTGTCCTGAGACTATAGGTCTCATGGGTGGGTTAATAAGTGTTTTATGTATTTTGGGAAGCCCATTGAGTATAGGAATCAATGGATTTTCTATTTTCAAATAATTGTACAATCCAACTTGTATATCATTTGTTATCAACAGTTCATCGAGCATATCATAAACCTTGTATACCTTATCCTGTACACTAGCCATATCTATACTCTCATAAAATCTATCATCACTCAACATATCAACCATATTCTTAACATAATCCATTCTATTCATGAGAACAATAGGTCCTCCCTTGTCTGCTGGTCTCACTATTATTGTTTCATCTTTCTTTAAAAAAATCATGGCATTACGCTGAGCTTTGTTCAAATTATCCCTAAAATATTTCCTATTGGTAGTACTATTATAGTATCTGTATAAATCATTTTCCACAAGTTTAGAAAAAGTGTCGAGTAGTGGATGTAATATAGGCATATATGTACTATATGGTCGAAAAATAGAGGATGTTGAATAAACATTATTAACATTATTAAACTCTAATTTCAGTTGTACATTACGTACAAACTTCTTTATATCTATAACCATGTCTGTAATATCCCCTTTGCTAGCTGGAATAAAGCTAAGGCCTTTATTAAGTAGTTGTTCTTCTTCCACACTTAATATTTTATCTGATAAATTTACCACTAATGAATTCACATTTTCTCCCACATCTTTTTTAAGGTGGGACCCACATGTTCATTTTCTTGCATTTTTCTCTTGTGCCTTCCCCTGCTTATCGATCTCTTTCTTTCCACAGACTGATGTATAGCTATGGGGAAAGGGGTATTTGATTTATTAATGTGTGTACCTGAATTATTTGTCTGAGTTTTTCTCCTTACAACCACTTCTGGTGTTAGGGGTATACTCTTACTAGTTGTTATATTATTAACTAAAGCATCCATATTATTCACATCTTCTACATTGTTCACATGTAATGAGATACCCTCATTAAAATTGCTCACCACTGAACCATTACCATCCTGTTTAGAAAAAGAAGATACTTGGTCAGTGGTTACAGCATGAGATACAACATTCAAATCACTCAGCAAAGTATTCTCCGTATTATTACTAACAGAGACTGACTCCTGTGTTTTACTTGCATTATAGCGTGGCCAAACAAAGACCTGATTGTTCTTAAAGTCTTTGATATCTCTGTATAATTTACTCTTCTTTTGTTCTAAAACTCGCTTCTCATACAGAGAGACATTATCCAAAAGTCTCTCTAAAAGAAGCTCCGTTTTACATGATTTGTATTTCTTTAAAATATTTTTATGTCCATTCATTACTTTATTCCTTAGTATATCCTCCTCTTGCTTGTGAAAGTTATTTAATAGTCTCATATAATCAAAGCTTAAGTTAATATTTAGTTGCTGCCACTGATAAAGTAATTCAGGGTAAAAAGTACCTGATGTCGGCATTTTAAGCACCCTTAAACCACGAGGCACCACCTTCCTCTCAAGACATGCCTCGAAGTGCTGCCTTTGAAGTTGCAGCTTCTTTAATTTGAGAAAGTCCATTTCTAAGATGTTCAAATCATCGGACAGTCCAAATAGTTCGTCACCTTCCTTATACTCAGCTCCTTGTTCAGATTAACAATCCCATAGTAGAAGCATGTTCTCGGACGCTTCAATACACTCCTGGAAGCAATTCTTCTTCCGGTTCACGATTCCTTCACCTTCCGGGTTGTAGGGTAGCTCCACAGATACATTCACAGTCACCGCCATCTTCCGTTGTTGGTCCGAAATTGAATAAATGAAACAGTACAGCAGGAAACCGATCAACAACTGTAGAAAGATTCTGTAGCCAAAAATAACGAAGTTTATAAAACACACAGTCAATGGCATAAACAGAATCAAAAGAAGATGGTGTTACGATCACCAAATAGTCCACTTGCCACAATATAAATTCATTTGTTGCAATGTTCTCCAAATAAATGCAGTATCAAATAATGTAGTCCATCAACGATCTGTAGACAATATTTATTAGAAGAGTAGCGCTTTCACCAACAGGTAGTAGCGCTTTCACCAATGCACTTTTACTTGTATATAAGAATTTGAATGAACAGATGTATTTGTGAGTTGATAAAGCCTGTTGGTGAAAGCGCTACTCTTCTAATAAATATTGTCTACAGATCGTTGATGGACTACATTATTTGATACTGCATTAATTTGGAGAACATTGCAACAAATGAATTTATATTGTGGCAAGTGGACTATTTGGTGATCGTAACACCATCTTCTTTTGATTCTGTTTATGCCATTGACTGTGTGTTTTATAAACTTTGTTATTTTTGGCTACAGAATCTTTCTACAGTTGTTGATCGGTTTCCTGCTGTACTGTTTCATATTATTTACAGTGTTAATTCTGCCAGTCCCAGAATTGCATTCAACATTTATACAGCTACAATCTCCTAAAAAAATGCGACTTTACTATGAAAAACAGGTAGGAGGTTTATTTCTGTGAAAGCAAAAATCTCTAAGATGTATAACAATTGGAAGCTTCCAGGTATTCATAGATATGCATTAGTCTGTCAACTTGTCCAACTATTCCAGCTGTGGACAGAATAAAATTTGATTATAAGACATGGGCAAGAATCTCAGGAGAGGAGGAAAGGGACAATTCATGAATGGCTGTTGTCATAGGAATATAGTCTCAAAACAAAAGGAGGATGGAAACTTGGGCCTACATGTAATATATGGGAACATCCAGAAGTATGTTACACTATTGTAACTAGTATGAACACTGCATAGTAAAGTGTGGGATTATAAAATTGTCCCAAAGTAAGACATTTGATATGGAATTTTACAAGACATTTCACATACTTTGAAGGAAATATGATCAATCTAGAGGAGATTGGCTTGCATTTGTGCAGCTTAGGCATATAGATGGCAGTTATAGCATTAAAAACAAAGTCATGCTTTGGTGGAAGTGGGACAGTACAAAAAAGGAGGCACAAGCATAATATATGAGGATCTTTGGGAAATAAAATGAAAAGTAATTCAGATAAGGATCCTGAGAGTATGGACAGAGTGGGAAGAAGTATTGATTGATTATAACAGAGTTAAGATTTCTCATTTGAAAAAGGAATCAGGCATTAAAATCTTGCAAGTGAAATATTAAAAACAATATCAAACTAATGCATCTACCCAAAATTATAACATGCTTCAGGGAAAAAAGCAAACACACCTAAGGCGTAATACTTCAGAAACCTTTATACCTGAAATTTGGGTAACCCTAAACAAATTAGGGAAACATAAAATCTTTCTTCTCCACTGGAATGGTGCCTAAATCTTTTGCAACTTCATCTTTAAAGAATACAATGATTTATGCAATAAAAACATTATTTCATCCCTACCTTTAGGAAATATCAACTTTAATGCACACATGCACACACAAACACACACATACACTCATACTTACACACATCAGTTAACACCTCTACCCCTTTGCACAAAATATTGCAATATCTCCTCTTTAATATTAAGAAATAATTGTTCAACAGACTGCTGTAGCCTTTAATTGCAATCACTATCAATATCATACATTTCAGTAAAGTTGCTGAAGTCCTAACAAAACCTGTAATTTACATCTGTAGTTTAACATTAATAATAAAGTCACTTCTCCAAGTTTTAGCATGTAGTAAACATGCCACAACTTAAAGTGCCCATATCCTCCAATGCAGCTGACAACAGGCCAACAGCACGTCTAATAAAAAAACACCAGAATGCCAGCAACAAAGAAAAAAACACCAGCTAGTAGTCCAATGAGTTTTATTCTCTCTCTCTCTAACGTCTTGACTATGACAGTCTTCAAGGAGTAATAACATCTCAAAAAATACACCTGCCTTAAATGCATACATCACTTAAGTAGATAATTAACTAATTAAGATAATAAAACAATTAAATATACATCAAATAAAAAAATCTCCAGTTCATTTCAGCATTTAACCCACAAGGGGCTAAAGTATCAAACTTTAAAATGAATACAGATTCTTTATATAACAGTACATTTTTAATATTACATTCTTCAAATGGGGCTATATTATAAAAGATTTAAATATTGGGGGGTATCCTATAATGTCATACAGAAGAGGAAGGATTTTGAGGGACTTTATAGTTAAGACCAGGTTTAAGCTTCCTTGTAACAAAGTGTCAAGAAGTTTGTTTAAATACTGTACGACACCATGTGGCAGATGCAAAGCCTGCAAATATATTGTTGGGAGCTTTCATAAAATTAATGATCATGTTTTTCTTCCCCAAGAAAGTTTTGGTTGTAATACAGAGGGCATTATTTATGCCCTCTGCTGCCTGTGCAACATCTTTTATATAGGGGAAAGCAAGAGACCATTTAAAGTCCGATTGTTAGAACATGTTAGGGATATTAATAATATGAAAAAAGAAAGCCCGATAGCTATGCATTTTGAACAAATTCATGGAGGTAATAGTAAAAGTTTATGTGGATCTATATTAGAGAAAGTGTATATTTCCCCATTTGAAGAATGTAATATTAAAAATGTACTCTTATATAAAGAATTTATATACATTTTAAAGTTTGACACTTTAGCCCCTCTTGGGTTAAATGCTGAAATGAACTGGAGGTTTTTTTATTAGATGTATATTTAATTGTTTGATTATCTTAATTAGTTAATTATCAATTAAGTGATATATGTATTTAAGGCAGGTGTATTACTCCTTGAAGACTGTCATAGTCGAGACGTTAGAGAGAGGGAATAAAGCTCGTTGGACTACCAGCTGGTGTTTTTTTCTCAACAGCACATCTGCCCATTAGATAAGATTCTTAAAAAAGCAAACTTACAAACCAGATATCAGACTACATTAAATATATATATATGACATTCTGTCTAACAGGCAACATGGCTTTCAGATTAACACAGAAGGCAGACTGACAACCTTTACTTTGATAGCACAAATATATGAGACTATGGAAAAAGAGATTCTAACTGGTATCATATTTAAAGATTTTAAAAAGATATTTGAAACAGTCAGTTATGAATTACTACTGCTTAAACTAAGGGGCAATAGTTTTCCACTTATATCTGATATCTGCTCAAAAATATGCAACTCAAATTCTAGGTGATGGCTGAAACAACTTGGTTCCCTGAGTACATTCACGTGCTAGTTCGGACTCACACATTTTGCAATATATGTTTAAATTGCTAACACCTATTTTCAGTGAAATAGTGACACTGACAATATTAGCATGGCTCAAAACTGCACAAGTTAACCCTTTACTAAGCACAACAATGTCAGTAAAAGCAAAACTCTTGTAGCTAAAATTTATAAACAAACTTGTAAACAATAACTGCAACAAATGCTGAAAAACAACCACAGGTGGCAAGACAAATCCAAGGAACAAAATATAATCCACTGAGGCAAGTTATAATCCACTGAGATAAGTTTTAATTCCTAAAACAAGTTGTGTAAGCACTTTCGTCTTGCTTCTGTGAGCAAGACTTCATCAAACAAACAGAACTAATGCAAAATCCAGCTATTTAAAGTGTAGCTGTTTAAAATGTCACATGCTAAACATCAATTAGCTTCTAAAAGCAAAAGTACAGATATTTAAAAACATTTCAATATATATGCAAATACTAAATGCATAAGCTTGAATAAATAGGCAAGCATGAATAAAACTGACCAACAATAAACGTGCACACTGAGGATGGCCTGATTTTAAGAAAATGATATAAAAAAACTTTGTTTAAAAACTGTACTAAATAATTAATGTGCAAAATAAGCAATTCATTTAAAAGAGCAGTTCATTTAAAAGAACTAACCACTAGTAAAATCATATATCCCCTATTACCCAGACTGTCAGTTAACTAATATAATACAAAAAAATACAGAGAATGTAAATATTTCAACTAAGGTTCAGTGATATAAACAAACAACAAATGTACAGAGGAAATGTTCAATTACCTCTGCAGACTCTTCATTTTTAAAACACAAGACAAAGAACATAAATCATTTAGCCCTGGTACATTATAGGCATTCAATTTTATTTGCCATAATAATTCGCACAGTTCTAGCTTAAGGGTGAGGGGTCCCCCCCTAGGATCTTGTTCAATCTGATCAATCACCCTAAACTTGAAACCATGCTGAGGGTGTTTGTGCACGTGCTTAGCCAGTGCATTCTCCAATTTTAACTTCCTGATGCTGTAAATATGTTCCATTAGTATTCTCGGCGAGTTTTTCCTAAATAAAAAATGTTCACCTTATAAAGCTGATCTATTCTTCAGTAGGGTTAAATAGGGAATTCAGTTTCTATTTACTTTTAATAATTCTCACAATATCAGCTTCTCTGTCCTTAAGGGATCTATTTGTTTTGTCTATGTAAAAGACATCACACAAAGAACGCTAAGCTTAGTACACAAAATTGTCAGTGTCAAATCAAAAATCTGTTGTCAACGTCAACTGTCCTTTCAGTAAATACAGTCAATACATAAAGACTATTGGTCATAAATTTACACTGCCGGCAGCTGAAGCATAGATATGTTACATTCATTAAAGTGTACATATTATTGTTTTATTTCTATGCATTTACCAAACAAGAGAATGTCACAAGTCATAAATGATTTCAGGCATTAATACTAGTAGACTTTCTTACTGGGTAGGGAAGGCTTTAAACAGATTATATTATTAAGACACTTAAAGGGCTGCAGCAGATGAAATTCAAGGTATGTACTATTGATATACTTACAAAGTTTAAAATTAAATGGAATCAGTTCTGTATTTCTGACAGCTAAGTACAAAGGTACGTTTTCTGATAGACAGAATTATAATAAACAATGCTGTCAAATGTTTCTCTTAGATTAGGTTGCTTCATAATAAAATGTAGGATTTGTAAGTCAACCAGAACAGCAAAAAAATTACAAATCAGTATATCTGCATAAAGTCTCTGGGAAAGATTCATGAGCATGATACTCACTGCTTAAAGTTAGAGTGCAGACAAAAACATGAATATATGTGTCCACTCATGCAAATTATATAAAACACTGCAAAATGCCAACAATAAAATTAATGGCCACTGTCTACACAGACTGTCTGGAAAAATATCTGTAAATGCATGCAACCCTTGCTAGGGATAGTCACTCTGCTGTGTGAAAAATGACACCAGGTGATGGTCATTGTCATTGGGACTGTATGACCTCAAGTACAAAATGGGAAAAGAATGTTGATGCCAATATCAGTGCAATGTGAATAATTGCCAGAACAGCAAAATACATAGCCAGTGAGTTTAAATGGCAGTGCCGTTGTATGAAACTGTTCAAATGCATGCACTTAGATATGGCAACAAGGCACACACTGTTACAGCAAAAATACCATCGTATGAAACTGTCCCAATGCATTCACAGAGGTAAGGCATCAAGGCACACACGATTACAGAACAGACACTATCGTATGAAACTGTCCAAATGCACTCACTGAAGTAAGGCAACAAGGCATACACTATTACAGCACAAATACCATCATATGAAACTATCCCAATGCATTCACTGAGGCACACACTATTACAGCACAATAACCATTGTATCAAACTGTCCCAATGCATTCATTGAAGTATGGCAACAAAGCACACACTATTACAGCACCAATACAATCATATGAAACTGTCTCAATGCATTCACTGAGGTATGGCAACAAGGCACATGCTATCACAGCACAAATACAATCATATGAAACTGTCCCAATGAATTCACTGAGGTATGGCAAAAAGGCACACACTATTACAGCACAAATACCATCATATGAAACTGTTTGAATGCATTCACTGAGTTATGGCAACAAGACACACACTATTACAGCACAAATACCATCATATGAAAATGTCCCAATGCATTTATTAAGGTACGGCAACAAGGTACATGCTATTACAGCACAAATACAATCATATGAAACTGTCCCAATTAATTCACTGAGGTATGGCAACAAGGCACACACTATTACAGCACAAATACCATAATATGAAACTGTCCGAATGCATCCACTGAGGTATGGCAACAAGGCACATACTATTACATCACAAATACCATGGTATGAAACTGTCCCAATGCATTCCTTGAGGTATGGCAACAAGGCAAGCATTATTACAGCACAAATATCATTATCTGAAACTGTCACAATGCATTCACTGAGGTAAGGCAACAAGGCACACACTATTACAGCACAAATACTATTGTATGAAACTGTCCCAATACATTCACTGAGGTATGGCTACAAGGCACACATTATTACAGCACAAATACCATCGTATGTAACTGTCCCAATGCATTCACTGAGGTAAGGCAACAAGGCACACACTATTACAGCACAAATACCATCATATGAAACTGTTCCAATGCATTCACTGAGGTAAGGCAACAAGGCAAACACTATTACAGCAAAAATATCGTCATATGAAACTGTCCCAATGCATCCACTGAGATATGGGAACAATGCACATACTATTACATCACAAATACCATCGTATGAAACTGTCCCAATGCATTTACTGAGGTAAGGCAACAAGGCACACACTATTACAGCACAAATACCATTGTATGTAATTGTCTCAATGCATTCACTCAGGTAAGG
Organism: Protopterus annectens; assembly: GCF_019279795.1. Taxonomy (NCBI): domain Eukaryota; kingdom Metazoa; phylum Chordata; order Ceratodontiformes; family Protopteridae; genus Protopterus; species Protopterus annectens. The sequence goes on from NC_056746.1 coordinate 1,326,002,757, forward strand.
CAACAAGGCACACACTATTACAGCACAAATACCATCATATGAAACTGTCCCAATGCATTCACTGAGGTATGGCAACAAGGCACACACTATTACAGCAAAAATACCATTGCATGAAACTGTCCCAATGCACGCACTGAGGTATGGCAACAAGGCACACACTATTGCAGCACAAATGCCATCATATGAAACTGTCCCAATGCATTCACTGAGGTAAGGCAACAAGGTGCACACTATTACAGCACAAATACCATTGTATGAAACTGTCCCAATGCATTCACTGAGGAAAGGCAACAAGGCACACACTATTATAGCACAAATACCATTGTAAGAAACTGTTCCAAGGCATTCACTGCAGTAAGGCAACAAGGCACACACTATTACAGCACAAATACTATTGTATGAAACTGTCCAAAGGCATTCACTGAGGTAAGGCAAAAAGGCACACACTATTTTAGCAAAAATACCATTGTATGAAACTGTCCCAATGCATTCACTGAGGTATGGCAACAAGGCAAACACTATTACAGCACAAATATCATAGTATGCAACTGTCCAAATGCAATCAATGAGGTATGGCAACAAGGCACACACTATTACAGCACAAATATCATCGTATGAAACTGTCCCAATGCATTCACTGTGGTAAGGAAACAAGGCCCACACTATTACAGCACAAATACCATCATATGAAACTGTCCCAATGCATTCACTGAGGTATGGAAACAAGGCACACACTATTACAACACAAACCCCATCGTATGAAACTGTCCAAATGCATTCACTGAGGTATGGCAACAAAGCACACACTATTACAGCACAAATACCATAGTATGAAACTCTCCAAATGCATTCACTGAGGTAAAGCAAGTAGGCACACACTAATACAGCACAAATACCTTTGTATGAAACTGTCCCAATGCATTCACTGAGACATGGCAATATGGCACACACTAATACAGCACAAATACCATTGTATGAAACTGTCTCAATGCATTCACTGAGGTATGGAAAGAAGGCACACCCTATTACAGCAAAAATACCATCGTATAAAACTGTCCCAATGCATTCACTGAGGTAAAGCAACAAGGCACACAGTATTACAGCACAAATACCATCATCTGAAACTGTCCCAATGCATTCTCTGAGGTAAGGCAACAAGGCACACACAATTATAGGACAAATACCATTGTATGAAACTGTCCCAATATATTCACTATGGTAAGGCAACAAGGCACACACTATTACAGCACAAATACCATCATATGAAACTGTCTCAATGCATTCAAAGAGGTATGGCAACAAGGCACACACTATTACAGCACGAATACCGTTGTATGAAACTGTCCCAATGCATTCACTGAGGTATGGCAAAAAGGCACACATTATTACAGCACAAATGTCCAAATGCATTCACTGAGGTATGGCAACAAGCCATACTCTATTACCGCACAAATACCATAGTATGAAACTTACCCAATGCATTTACTGAGGTATGGCAACAAGGCACACATTATTACAGCACAAATGTCCAAATGCATTCACTGAGGTATGGCAACAGGCCATACTCTATTACTGCACAAATACCATTGGATGAAACTTACCCAATGCATTCACTGAGGTACGGCAACAAGGCACACACTATTATAGCACAAATACCATTGTAAGAAACTGTTCCAAGGCATTCACTGCAGTAAGGCAACAAGGCACACACTATTACAGCACAAATACTATTGTATGAAACTGTCCAAAGGCATTCACTGAGGTAAGGCAAAAAGGCACACACTATTTTAGCAAAAATACCATTGTATGAAACTGTCCCAATGCATTCACTGAGGTATGGCAACAAGGCAAACACTATTACAGCACAAATATCATAGTATGCAACTGTCCAAATGCAGTCAATGAGGTATGGCAACAAGGCACACACTATTACAGCACAAATATCATCGTATGAAACTGTTGCAATGCTTTCTCTGTGGTAAGGAAACAAGGCCCACACTATTACAGCACAGATACCATCATATGAAACTGTCCCAATGCATTCACTGAGGTATGGAAACAAGGCATACACTTTTACAACACAAACCCCATCGTATCAAACTATCCCAATGCATTCACTGAGGTATGGCAACAAAGCACACAATATTACAGCACAAATACAATAGTATGAAACTCTCCAAATGCATTCACTGAGGTAAAGCAACAAGGCACACACTAATACAGCACAAATACCTTTGTATGAAACTGTCCCAATGCATTCACTGAGACATGGCAATATGGCACACACTATTACAGCACAAATACCATTGTATGAAACTGTCCCAATGCATTCACTGAGGTATGGCAAGAAGGCACACCCTATTACAGCAAAAATACCATCGTATAAAACTGTCCCAATGCATTCACTGAGGAAAAGCAACAAGGCACACAGTATTACAGCACAAATACCATCATCTGAAACTGTCCCAATGCATTCTCTGAGGTAAGGCAACAAGGCACACACTGTTACAGCACAAATACCATCGTATGAAACTGTCCCAATACATTCACTTTGGTAAGGCAACAAAGCACACACTATTACAGCACAAATACCATCATATGAAACTGTCTCAATGCATTCAAAGAGGTATGGCAACAAGACACACACTATTACAGCACGAATACCATTGTATGAAACTGTTCCAATGCATTCAGTGAGGTATGGCAACAAGGCACACACTATTAAAGCACAAATACCATTGTATGAAACTTTCCCAATGCATTCACTGAGGCATGGCAACAAGGCTAACACTATTACAGCACAAATGCCATTGTATGAAACTGTCACAATGCATTCACTGAGGTATGGCAACAAGGCACACACTATTACAGCACAAATACCATCATATGAAACTGCCCCAATGCATTCACTGAGGTATGGCAACAAGGCACACACTATTACAGCACAAATACCATTGTATGAAACTGTCCCAATGCATTCACTGAGGTAACGAAACAAGACAGACACTATTACAGCACAAATACCATCATATGAAACTGTCTCAATGCATTCAAAGAGGTATGGCAACAAGGCACACACTATTACAGCACAAATACCATTGTATGAAACTGTCCCAATGCATTCACTGAGGTATGGCAACAAGCCATACTCTATTACCGCACAAATACCATTGTATGAAACTTACCCAATGCATTCACTGAGGTATGGCAACAAGGCACACATTATTACAGCACAAATGTCCTAATGCATTCACTGAGGTATGGCAACAAGCCATACTCTATTACCGCACAAATACCATTGTATGAAACTTACCCAATGCATTCACTGAGGTATGGCAACAAGGCACACACTATTACAGCACAAATACCATCATATGAAACTGTCCCAATACATTCCCTGAGGTATGGCAACAATGTACACACTATTACAGCACAAATGCCATTGTATGAAACTGCCCCAATGCATTCACTTTGGTATGGCCACAAGGCACACACTATTACAGCACAAATACCATCATATGAAACTGTCCCAATGCATTCACTGAGGTAACGAAACAAGACACACACTATTACAGCACAAATACCATTGTATGAAACTGTTCAAATGCTTTCACTGAGGTAAAGCAACAAGGCACAGATGATTACAGCACAAATACCATTGTATGAAACTGTCCCAATGCATTCACTGAGGTAAGGCAACAAGGCACACACTATTGCAGCACAAATACCATCGTATGAAACTGTCCCAAGCATTCACTGAGGTATGGCAACAATCACACACTATTACAGCACAAATACCATTGTATGAAACTGTCCCAATGCATGCACTGAGGTACAGCAACAAGACACACACTATTAAAGCACAAATACCATCATATGAAATTGGCCCAATGCATTCAGTGATGTATGGCAACAAGGCACACACTATTACAGCACTAATACCATCGTATGAAACTGTCCCAATGCATTCAATGAGGTAAGGCAACAAAGCACACACTATTACAGCACAAATACCATTTAGGGTTGGGAGGGTGGCCTAATGGTTAAGGTGTTTGTCTTACAAGCACAAGGGGCAGGGTTTGAGTCTCACAAGGGATAATTGGCTATGCTTAAAAATGGCCCACAAGGGCAGTTAGCCAAGTACTAATCTATGAACCTAATCTGTTCTATGTATGAAACTGTCCAAATGCATTCACTGAGGTAAGGCAACAAGGCACACACTATTACAGCACAAATTCCATCGTATGAAACTGTCCCAATGCATTCACTGAGGTAAAGCAAGAAGGCGCACACTATTACAGCACAAATACCATTTAGGGTTGGGAGGTTGGCCTAATGGTTAAGATGTTTGTCTTACAAGCACAAGGTGCAGGTTTTGAGTCTCACAAGGGATAATTGGCTAGGCTTAAAAATGGCCGACAGGGGCAGTTAGCCTAGTACTAATCTATGAACCTTATCTCTTCTATGTATGAAACTGTCCCAATGCATTCACTGAAGTATGGCAACAAGGCACACACTATTACAGTGCAAATATCATCATATGAATTTGTCACAATGCATTCACTTAGGTATGGCAACAAGGCACACACTCTTACAGCACAAATACCAATGTATGAAACTGGCCTAATGCATTCACTGAGGTATGGCAACAAAGCACACACTATTACAGCACAAATACCATAGTATGAAACTCTCCAAATGCATTCACTGAGGTAAAGCAACAAGGCACACACAAATACAGCAAAAAAACCTTCATATGAAACTGTCCCAATGCATTCACTGAGGTATGGCAAGAAGGCACACCCTATTACAGCAAAAATACCATCGTATAAAACTGTCCCAATGCATTCACTGAGGAAAAGCAACAAGGCACACAGTATTACAGCACAAATACCATCAACTGAAACTGTCCAAATGCATTCAAAGAGGTATGGCAACAAGGAACACACTATTACAGCACGAATACCGTTGTATGAAACTGTTCCAATGCATTCAGTGTGGTATGGCAACAAGGCACACACTATTAAAGCACAAATACCATTGTATGAAACTTTCCCAATGCATTCACTGGGGCATGGCAACAGGGCTCACACTATTATAGCACAAATGCCATTGTATGAAACTGTCACAGTGCATTCACTGAGGTATGGCAACAAGGCACACACTATTACAGCACAAATACCATCATATGAAACTGTCCCAATACATTCCCTGAGGTATGGCAAGAACGCACACACTATTACAGCACAAATACCATCATATGAAACTGCCCCAATGAATTCACTGAGGTATGGCAACAAGGCACACACTATTACAGCACAAATACCATCGTATAAAACAGTCCCAATGCATTCACTGAGGTAACGAAACAAGACAGACACTATTACAGCGCAAATACCATCATATGAAACTGTCCCAATGCATTCACTGAGGTATGGCAACAAGGCACACACTATTACAGCACAAATACCATTGTATGAAACTGTCCCAATGCATTCACTGAGGTATGGCAACAAGGCACACATTATTACAGCACAAATGTCCAAATGCATTCACTGAGGTATGGCAACAAGCCATACTCTATTACCGCACAAATACCATTGTATGAAACTTACCCAATGCATTCACTGAGGTATGGCAACAAGGCACACACTATTACAGCACAAATACCATCGTATGAAACTGTCCCAATGCATTCACTGAGGTATGGCAACAAGGCACACACTATTACAGCACAAATACCATCATATGAAACTGTCCCAATGCATTCACTGAGGTATGGCAACAAGGCACACACTATTACAGCACAAATACCATCGTATGAAACTGTCCCAATGCATTCACTGAGGTATGGCAACAAGGCACACACTATTACAGCACAAATACCATCGTATGAAACTGTCCCAATGCATTCTCTGAGGTAAGGCAACAAGGCACACACTATCACAGCACAGATACCATCTTATGAAACTGTCCCAATGCATTCACTGAGGTATGGCAACAAGGCACACACGATTACAGCACAAACACGATCATATGAAACTGTTCCAATGCATTCACTGAGTTATGGCAACAAGGCAAACACTATTACAGCACAAATACCATTGCATGGAACTGTCCCAATGCATTCACTGAGATATTGCAACAAGGCACACTATTACAGCACAAATACCATTGTATGAAACTGTCCCAATGCATTCACTGAGGTATGGCAACAAGGCACACACTATTACAGCACAAATACCATCGTATGAAACTGTCCCAATGCATTCACTGAGGTATGGCAACAAGGCACACACTATTACAGCACAAATACCATCATATGAAACTGTCCCAATGCATTCACTGAGGTATGGCAACAAGGCACACACTATTACAGCACAAATACCATTGTATGAAACTGTCCCAATGCATTCACTGAGGTATGGCAACAAGGCACACACTATTACAGCACAAATACCTTCATATGAAACTGTCCCAATGCATTCATTAGGTATGGCAACAAGGCAAACACTATTACAGCACAAATACCATTGTATGAAACTGTCCCAATGCATTCACTGAGATATTGCAACAAGGCACACATTATTACAGCACAAATGTCCAAATGCATTCACTGAGGTATGGCAACAAGCCATACTCTATTACAGCACAAATACCATCGCATGAAATTTACCCAACGCATTCACTGAGGTATGGCAACAAGGCAAACACTATTACAGCACAAATACCATCGTATGAAACTGTCCCAGTGCATTCACTTAGGTAAAGCAACAAGGCACACACTATTACAGCACAAATACCATCATAGGAAACTGTCTCAATGAATTCACTGAGATATGGCAACAAGGCACACACTATTACAGCACAAATACCATTGTATGAAACTGTCCCAATGCATTTACTGAGGTATGGCAACAAGGCATACACTACAACAGCAAAAATACCATCATATGAAACTGTCCCAATGCATTCAGTGAGGTATGGCAACAAGGCACACACTGTTACAGCACAAATATGATCATAAGTAACTGTCCCAATGCATTCACTGAGGTATGGAAAAAAGGCACACTCTATTACAGCCAAATACCATTGTATGAAAGTGTCCCAAAGCATTTACTGGGGTATGGCAACAAGGCACAAACTATTACAGCACAAATACCATTGTATGAAACTGTCCCAATGCGTTCACTTAGGTAAGCCAACAAGACACAAGCTATTTACTGCACAAATAGCTTCATATGAAACTCTCCTAATGCATTCATTAGGTATGGCAACAAGGCAAACACTATTAAAGCAGAAATACCATTGTATGAAACTGTCCCAATGCATTCACTGAGGTATGGCAACAAGGCACACACTATTACAGCACAAATACCATTGTATGAAACTGTCCCAATGCATTCACTGAGGTATGGCAACAAGGCACACACTATTACAGCACAAATACCATCATATGAAACTGTCCCAATGCATTCAATGAGGTATGGCAACAAGGCACACACTATTACAGCACAAACACCATCCTATAATACTGTCCCAATGCATTTACTGAGGTATGGCAACAATGCATACACTATAACAGCACAAATACCATTATATGAAACTGTCCCAATGCATTCACTGAGCTATGGCAACAAGGCACACACTATTACAGCACAAACACCATTGTATGAAATTGTCCTAATGCATTCGCTGAGGTATGGCAAAAAGGCACACTCTATTAGAGCACAAATACCATTGTATGAAAGTGTCCCAAAGCATTTACTGGAGTATGGCAACAAGGCACAAACTATTACAGCACACAAGCCATCATATGAAACTATCCTAATGCATTCACTGAGGTATGGTTACATGGCACAGACTATTACCGGAAAAATATCATTGTGTGAAATGTCCCAATGCATTCACTAAGGTATGGCAACATGGCACACATTATTACAGGAAAAATATCATTGTATGAAACTGTCCCAATGCATACAATGTGGTAAGGTAATAAGGCACACACAATTACAGCACAAATACCATTGTATGAAACTGTCCCAATGCATTCACTGAGCCATGGCAACAAAGCACAGACTATTACAGCACAAATACAATTGTATGAAACTGTCCAAATGCATTCACTGAGGCATGGCAACAAGGCACACACTATTACCGCACAAATACCATTGTATGAAACTGTCCCTATGCATTCTCTGGTGTATGGCAACAAGGCACACACTATTACAGCACAAATATCATTGTATGAAACTGTCCGAATGCACTCACTGATGTATAGCAACAAGTCATATACTATTACAGCATAAATACCATCATATGAAACTGTCCCAATGCATTCTCTGAGGTATAGCAACAAGGCACAAACTATTACAGCACACAAGCCATCATATGAAACTATCCTAATGCATTCACTGAGGTATGGTAACATGGCACAGACTATTACCAGAAAAATATCATTGTATGAAATGTCCCAATGCATTCACTAAGGTATGGCAACATGGCACACATTATTACAGGAAAAATATCATCGTATGAAACTGTCCCAATGCATACAATGTGGTAAGGTAATAAGGCACACACAATTACAGCACAAATACCATTGTATGAAACTGTCCCTATGCATTCTAGGGTGTATGGCAACAAGGTACACACTATTACAGCACGAATACCATCGTATGAAACTGTCTTAATGCATTCACTGAGGTAACGCCACAAGGCACACATGATTACAGCACAAATACCATTGTATGAAACTGTCCCTATGCATTCTCTGGTGTATGGCAACAAGGCACACACTATTACAGCACAAATATCATTGTATGAAACTGTCCCAATGCATTCACTGAGGTATAGCAACAAGGCACACACTATTACAGCACAAATACCATCATATGAAACTGTCCCAATGCATTCACTGAGGTATGGCAACAAGGCACACACTATTACAGCACAAATACCATTGTATGAAACTGTCCCAATGCATTCACTGAGGTATGACAACAAGGCACACTATTACAGCACAAATACCATTGTATGAAACTGTCCCAATGCATTCACTGAGGTATGGCAACAAGGCACACACTATTACAGCACAAATACCATCATATGAAACTGTCCCAATGCATTCACTGAGGTATGGCAACAAGGCACACACTATTACAGCACAAATACCATCATATGAAACTGTCCCAATGCATTCACTGAGGTATGGCAACAAGGCACACACTATTACAGCACAAATACCATCGTATGAAACTGTCCCAATGCATTCACTGAGGTATGGCAACAAGGCACACACTATTACAGCACAAATACCATTGTATGAAACTGTCCCAATGCATTCACTGAGGTATGGCAACAAGGCACACACTATTACAGCACAAATACCATTGTATGAAACTGTCCCAATGCATTCACTGAGGTATGGCAACAAGGCACACACTATTACAGCACAAATACCATTGTATGAAACTGTCCCAATGCATTCACTGAGGTATGGCAACAAGGCACACACTATTACAGCACAAATACCATTGTATGAAACTGTCCCAATGCATTCACTGAGGTATGGCAACAAGGCACACTATTACAGCACAAATACCATCATCTGAAACTGTCCCAATGCATTCTCTGAGGTAAGGCAACAAGGCACACACTATTACAGCACAAATACCATCGTATGAAACTTTCCCAATACATTCACTTTGGTAAGGCAACAAAGCACACACTATTACAGAACAAATTCCATCGTATGAAACTGTCTCAATGCATTCAAAGAGGTATGGCAACATGGCACACACTATTACAGCACAAATACCTTCGTATGAAACTGTCCCAATGAATTCCCTGATGTATGGCAGCAAGGCACACACTATTACAGCACAAATACCATCATATGAAACTTTCCCAAGGCATTTACTGAGTTATGGCAAAAAGGCACACACTATTAAAGCACAAATACCATCATATGAAACTGTCCCAATGCATTCACTGAGGTATGGTAACAAGGCACACACTATTACAGCACAAATACCATCATATGAAACTGTCCCAATGCATGCACTGAGGTAAGGCAACAAGGCACCCTCTATTACAGCCAAATACCATCATATGAAACTGTCCCAATGCATTGACTGAGGTATGGCAACAAGGCACATGCTATTACAGCACAAATGCCATCGTATGAAACTGTCCCAATGCATGTATTGAGGATGACAACAAGGCACATACTATTACAGCACAAATAAAATCATATGAAACTGTCCCAATGCATTCACTGAGGTATGGCAACAAGGCACACACTATTACAGTGCAAGTACCATTGTATAAAACTGTCCCAATGCATTCACTGAGGTATGGCAACATGGGTAACGCTATTACAGCACAAATACCATCGTATGAATCTGTCAATATGCATTTACTGAGGTATGGCAACAAGGCACACACCATTACAGCACAAATACCATCCTATGAAACTTTCTCAATGAATTCCCAGAGTTATGGCAACAAGACACACACTATTACAGCACAAAAACCATTGTATGAAACTGTCCCAATGCATTCACTGAGGTATGGCAACAAGGCTCACACTATTACAGCACAAATACCATTGTATGAAACAGTCCCAATGCATTCACTGGGGTAAGGTAACAAGGCACACACTATTACAGCACAAATACCATTGTATGAAACTGTCCCAATGCATTCACTGAGGTATGGCAACAAGGCACACTATTACAGCACAAATACCATTGTATGAAACTGTCCCAATGCATTCACTGAAGTATGGCAACAAGGCACACACTATTACAGCACAAATACCATCGTATGAAACTGTCCCAATGCATTCACTGAGGTAAGGTAACAAGGCACACACTATTACAGCACAAATACCATCGTATGAAACTGACCCAATGCATTCACTAAGGTAAAGCAACAAGGCACACAGTATTACAGCACAAATACTATTGTATGAAACTGCCCCAATACATTCACTGAGGTACATCAACAAGGCGCACACTATTACACCACAAATAGCATAATCTGAAACTGTCCCAATGCATTCTCTGAGGTAAGGCAACAGGGAACACACTATTACAGCACAAATACCATTGTATGAAACTGTCCCAATGCATAAACTTTGGTATGGCAACAAGGCACACACTATTACAGAACAAAGTCCATAGAATGAAACTGTCTGAATGCATTCAAAGAGGTATGGCAACAAGGCACACACTATTACAGCACAAATACGATCATAAGTAACTGTCCCAATGCATTCACTGAGGTATGGCAAAAAGGCACACTCTATTACAGCACAAATACCATTGTATGAAAGTGTCCCAAAGCATTTACTGGGGTATGGCAACAAGGCACAAACTATTACAGCACAAATACCATCATATGAAACTATCCCAATGCGTTCACTTAGGTAAGCCAACAAGACACAAGCTATTACTGCACAAATAGCTTCATATGAAACTGTCCTAATGCATTCATTAGGTATGGCAACAAGGCAAACACTATTAAAGCAGAAATACCATTGTATGAAACTGTCCCAAAGCATTCACTGAGGTATGGCAACAAGGCACCCATTATTACAACACAATTGTCCAAATGCATTCACTTAGGTATGGCAACAAGGCAAACACTATTACAACACAAATACCATTGTATGAAACGGTCCCAGTGCATTCACTTAGGTAAGGCAAAAAGGCACACACTATTACAGCACAAACACCATTGTATGAAACTGTCCCAATGCATTCACTGAGGTATGGCAACAAGGCACACACTATTACAGCACAAATACCATTGTATGAAACTGTCCCAATGCATTCACTGAGGTATGGCAACAAGGCATACACTATAACAGCACAAATACCATCATATGAAACTGTCCCAATGCATTCAATGAGGTATGGCAACAAGGCACACACTATTACAGCACAAACACCATCCTATAATACTGTCCCAATGCATTCACTGAGGTATGGCAACAAGGCACACACTATTACAGCACAAATACCATCATATGAAATTGTCCCAATGCATTCACTGAGGTATGGCAAAAAGGCACACTCTATTACAGCACAAATACCATTGTATGAAAGTGTCCCAAAGCATTTACTGGAGTATGGCAACAAGGCACAAACTATTACAGCACACAAACCATCATATGAAACTGCCCTAATGCATTCACTGAGGTATGGTAACATGGCACAGACTATTACCGGAAAAATATCATTGTATGAAATGTCCCAATGCATCCACTGAGGTATGGCAACATGGCACACATTATTACAGGAAAAATATCATCGTATGAAACTGTCCCAATGCATGCAATGTGGAAAGGTAATAAGGCACACACAATTACAGCACAAATACCATTGTATGAAACTGTCCCAATGCATTCACTGAGCCATGGCAACAAGGCACAGACTACTACAGCACAAATACAATCGTATGAAACTGTCCAAATGCATTAACTGAGGTATGGCAACAAGGCACACACTATTACCGCACAAATACCATTGTATGAAACTGTCCCTATGCATTCTCTGGGGTATGGCAACAAGGCACACACTATTACAGCACAAATATCATTGTATGAAACTGTCCCAATGCACTCACTGAGGTAAGGCAACAAGGCACACACTATTACAGCATAAATGCCATCATATGAAACTGTCCCAATGCATTCTCTGAGGTATAGCAACAAGGCACACACTATTACAACACAAATACCATTGTATGAAACTCTCCCAATGCACTCACTGAGGTAAGGCATCAAGGTACACACTATTACAGCACGAATACCATAGTATGAAACTGTCTTAATGCATTCACTGAGGTAAGGCCACAAGGCACACACGATTACAGCACAAATACCATCATATGAAACTGTCCCAATGCATTCACTGACTTATGGCAACAAGGCGGACACTATTACAGCACAAATACCATTGTATGATACTGTCCAAATGCATTCACTGAGGTATGGCCACAAGGAACACACTATTACAGCACAAATACCATTGTATGAAACTGTCCCAATGCATTCTGTGAGGTATGGCAACTATTACAACACACATACCATCATATGAAACTGTCCCAATGCACTCACTAAGGTATGACAACAAGGCATACACTATTACAGCACAAATACCATCATATGAAACTGTCGCAATGCATTCACTGATGTATGGCAACAAGGCACACACTATTACACAAATACCATCATATGAAACTCTCCCAATGCCCTCACTGAGGTAAGGCATCAAAGCACACACTATTACAGCGCAAATACCATTGTATGAAACTGTCGTAATGCATTCAGTGAGATAAGGTCACAAAGTACACACAATTACAGCACAAATACCATCGTAGTAAACTGTTGCATTGCATTCACTGAGGTATGGCAAAAAGGCACACACTTGAACAGCACAAATATCATCGTATGAAACAGTCCTATTGCATTCACTGAGGTATGGCAACAAGGAAAACACTATTACAGCACAAATACCATCGTATGAAACTGTCCCAATGCATAAACTTTGATAAGCCAAACAGGCACACACTATTACAGAACAAATTACATCGTATGAAAATGTCTCAATGCATTCAAAGAGGTATGGCAACATGGCACACACTATTACAGCACAAATACCTTCGTATGAAACTGTCTCAATGAATTCCCTGATGTATGGCAGCAAGGCACACACTATTACAGCACAAATACCATCATATGAAACTTTCCCAAGACATTTACTGAGTTATGGCAAAAAGGCACACACTGTTAAAGCACAAATACCATCATATGAAACTGTCCGAATGCATTACCTCAGGTATGGCAACAAGACACACGCTATTACCGCACAAATGCCATCATATGAAACTGTCCCAATGCATTCACTGAGGTATGGCAACAAGGCACACACTATTACAGCACAAATACCATCATATGAAACTGTCCCAATGCATTGACTGAGGTATGGCAACAAGGCAAATGCTATCTCAGCACAAATACCATCGTATGAAACTGTCCCAATGCATGTATTGAAAATGGCAACAAGGCACATACTATTACAGCACAAATAAAATCATATGAAACTGTCCCAATGCATTCACTGAGGTATGGCAACAAGGCACACACTATTACAGCACAAATACCATTGTATGAAACTGTCCCAATGCATTCACTGAGGTATGGCAACAAGGCACACACTATTACAGCACAAATACCATTGTATGAAACTGTCCCAATGCATTCACTGAGGTATGGCAACAAGGCACACACTATTACAGCACAAATACCATTGTATGAAACTGTCCCAATGCATTCACTGAGGTATGGCAACAAGGCACACACTATTACAGCACAAATACCATTGTATGAAACTGTCCCAATGCATTCACTGAGGTATGGCAACAAGGCACACACTATTACAGCACAAATACCATTGTATGAAACTGTCCCAATGCATTCACTGAGGTATGGCAACAAGGCACACACTATTACAGCACAAATACCATTGTATGAAACTGTCCCAATGCATTCACTGAGGTATGGCAACAAGGCACACACTATTACAGCACAAATACCATTGTATGAAACTGTCCCAATGCATTCACTGAGGTATGGCAACAAGGCACACACTATTACAGCACAAATACCATTGTATGAAACTGTCCCAATGCATTCACTGAGGTATGGCAACAAGGCACACACTATTACAGCACAAATACCATCATATGAAACTGTCCTAATGCATTCACTGAGGTATGGCAACAAGGCACACACTATTACAGCACAAATACCATCGTATGAAACTGTCCCAATGCATTCACTGAGGTATGGCAACAAGGCACACACTATTACAGCACAAATACCATTGTATGAAACTGGCCTAATGCATTCACTGAGGTATGGCAACAAGGCACACACTATGACAGCACAAATACCATTGTATGAAACTGTCCAGCTGCATTCTCTGAGGTAAGGCAACAAGGCACACACTATTACAGCACAAATACCATTGTATGAAACTGTCCCAATGCATTCACTGAGGTAAGGCAACAAGGCACACACTATTACAGCACAAACACCATAATATGAAACTGTCCCAATGCATTCACTGAGGTATGGCAACAAGGCACACACTATTACAGCACAAATACCATTGTATGAAACTGTCCCAATGCATTCACTGAGGTATGGCAACAAGGCACACACTATTACAGCACAAATACCATTGTATGAAACTGTCCCAATGCATTCACTGAGATATGGCAACAAGGCACACACTATCACAGCACAAATACCATCCTATGAAACTGTCCCAATGCATTCACTGAGGTATGGCAACAAGGGTCACACTATTACAGCAGAAATACCATCATAACAAGCTTTCGGAATGCATTCATTGAAGTATGGCAACAAGGCAAACACTATTACAGCACAAATACCATTGTATGAATTTGGCACAATGCATTCACTTAGGTATGGCAACAAGGCACAATCTATTACAGCACAAATACCATTGTATGAAAATGGCCTAATGCATTCACTGAGGTATGGAAACAAGGCACACACTATTACAGAACTAATACCACCCTATGAAACTGTCCCAATGCATTCACTGAGGTAAGGCAACAAGGCACACACTATTATTGCACAAATACCATCGTATGAAACTCTCCCAATGCATTCACTGAGGTATGGCAACAAGGCTCACACTATTACAGCACAAATACCATTGTATGAAACTGTCCCAATGCATTCACTGAGGTATGGCAACAAGGCACACACTATTACAGCACAAATACCATTGTATGAAACTGTCCCAATGCATTCACTGAGGTAAGGCAACAAGGCACACACTATTACAGCACAAATACCATTGTATGAAACTGTCCCAATGCATTCACTGAGGTAAGGAAACAAGGCACACACTATTACAGCACAAATACCATTGTATGAAACTGTCCCAATGCATTCACTGAAGTATGGCAACAAGGCACACACTATTACAGCACAAATACCATTGTATGAAACTGTCCCATTGCATTCACTGAGGTATGGCAACAAGGCGCACACTATTACAGCACAAACACCATTGTATGATACTGTCCCAATGCATTCACTGAGGTATGGCAACAAGGCACACACTTGAACAGCACAAATATCATCGTATGAAACAGTCCTAATGCATTCACTGAGGTATGGAAACAAGGCAAACACTATTATAGCACAAATACCATCGTATGAAACTGACCCAATGCATTCACTAAGGTAAAGCAACAAGGCACACACTATTACAGCACAAATACTATTGTATGAAACTGCCCCAATACATTCACTGAGGTACATCAACAAGGCGCACACTATTACACCACAAATAGCATCATCTGAAACTGTCCCAATGCATTCTCTGAGGTAAGGCAACAGGGCACACACTATTACAGCACAAATACCATTGTATGAAACTGTCCCAATGCATAAACTTTGGTAAGGCAACAAGGCACACACTATTACAGAACAAAGTCCATAGTATGAAACTGTCTCAATGCATTCAAAGAGGTATGACAACATGGCACACACTATTACAGCACAAATACCTTCTTATGAAACTGTCCCAATGAATTCCCTGAGGTATGGCAGCAAGGCACACACTATTACAGCACAAATACCATCATATGAAACTTTCCCAAGGCATTTACTGAGGTATGGCAACAAGGCACACACTATTACAGCACAAATACCATTGTATGAAACTGTCCCAATGCATTCACTGAGATATGGCAACAAGGCACACACTATCACAGCACAAATACCATCCTATGAAACTGTCCCAATGCATTCACTGAGGTATGGCAACAAGGCACACACTATTACAGCACAAATACCATCATATGAAACTGTCCCAATGCATTCACTGAGGTATGGCAACAAGGCACACACTATTACAGCACAAATACCATTGTATGAAACTGTCCCAATGCATTCACTGAGGTATGGCAACAAGGCAAACACTATTACAGCACAAATACCATCATATGAAACTGTCCCAATGCATTCACTGAGGTATGGCAACAAGGCACACACTATTACAGCACAAATACCACCCTATGAAACTGTCCCAATGCATTCACTGAGGTAAGGCAACAAGGCACACACTATTATTGCACAAATACCATCGTATGAAACTCTCCCAATGCATTCGCTGAGGTATGGCAACAAGGCTCACACTATTACAGCACAAATACCATTGTATGAAACTGTCCCAATGCATTCACTGAGGTAAGTCAACAAGGCACACACTATTACAGCACAAATACCATTGTATGAAACTGTCCCAATACATTCACTGAGGTAAGGCAACAAGGCAAACACTATTACAGCATAAATACCATTGTATGAAACTGTCCCAATGCATTCACTGAGGTAAGGTAACAAGGCACACACTATTACAGCACGAATACCATAGTATGAAACTGTCTTAATGCATTCACTGAAGTAAGGCCACAAGGCACATACGATTACAGCACAAATACCATTGTATGAAACTGTCCCAATGCATTCAATGAGGTATGGCAACAAGGCTCACACTATTACAGCACAAATACCATTGCATGATACTGTCCAAATGCATTCACTGAGGTATGGCCACAAGGAACACACTATTACAGCTCAAATACCATTGTATGAAACTGTCCCAATGCATTCTGTGAGGTATAAAAGAAAAACTGCCAGCACCAAGGAAGATCCAAAATCAGTTTTATTGTGACTGAAACTAGACCGGTTTCAGCAGCAAGGCTTTCATCAGTAGTGCAGTAAGCAGAAACAGTTCTGCATGACCTTATATAATATTAATTAGTGGATACATATGACATCACTTCCTGAAACAAATAAAGTGAAAGCAAAAGCATAAGTTTTGAAGTATTGGTTAGAAATAAACATTTTTCAAAAGTTTTTCTTTGTTGCATAGATATCTTAAATAGTTGGCTGGTATATCCAAAAATATAGACAGAATTAATAAAATACATAAAAAATGTATACATACCCAAATATGAACCTGAAACAAAAATCTGGGTATTAGATGTCTATTATAAGATACCAACCACAAAATCTTATATTGAGCTGGAATGCAAAAACATAAGTTATACAACTAGATATCTAAACAGTAAGCTGGTATATCCAAAAATAAAGACAAAATTTATAAAATACATAAAAAATGTATACATACCCAAATATGAACCTAAAACAAAAATCTGGGTATTAGATGTCTATTATTAGATACCAACCACAAAATCTTATGTTGAGCTGGGATGCAAGAACATTAGTTATAAAGTAAAATATAAATGCACATACACACTGTAAATGAAAATAAGTTATAGATTATAATTTATCATTTAATCCAGGGGGGAAAAGCCCCCCAAGTTTGATAATCCACCTCTTTTCCTTGGCATTTAATATGTCATGCCAACCTGTTTTAAAGGATTGATTGCCTATAATATGATCAATAATGGTAAATGTAAATTTGGCCGTAGGATGTTTGATGGAATGTCTGTATAGTGCGTTGGTTAGTCTCTTGTTTCTGATGTCTCCAAGATGTTCAGATATCCTAACACGAAACTGTCTAGATGTTTGGCCAATATAGAATGCTTGACATGTACATGTGGCCAGATAAATGATCCAGTCTGAACTGCAATTGCCAAAAAATTGTATATTATATAGTTGTCCAGTGTTCCTACTAGTGAAGGTGGTAGTTTTAAAAATGTAGTTGCAAAAACTGCAATGTCCACATGGGTAAATGCCTACAAGTTTGTCCCCAGTTAGTGTCCTTTGAGTTAAGGTATCACCAATAACCCTGTTTTTTTTATAATGTGAAAATAATGATCCTAAGGTTTTGCCTTTCCTGTAAGAAAAATAACATTGTTCTCCAAGATAATCTTCCAACAGGGGATGTGAGTTCAATATATTCCAATGAGTGTTGATTATATTTACTAAATTGGCACTATTCCTGCCATAAGTAGTAACAAATCTACATATGTCAGATTCCTTATTGTCAGATTTAGTATTGTATTGGAGAAGAGAATCCCTGGATTTAACATGGCTAAGTTGGACTGCTGACTCAATAGTACGTGTGGGATAGCCTCTGGATAAAAATCTCTTAGTCAAATCAATTTGGTGATTATTGAGATCATCCACTGATGAACAAATCCTCTTCATTCGCAAGAATTGTGATTTGGGTATATTTCTGATGATATGTTTAGGATGGAAACTGTCAGCATGCAGAAGAGTGTTATATTGTGGGAATTTCCTGTGGACAGATGTTCTAAGAGTATTGTCTTCCTGTCGTGTTAAGTGAACGTCGAAAAAATTGATTTCACTCATATTATATTCCACACTGAATTCAATACCCCAGATGTTCCCATTTAAGTGTTGAATAAATTCATGGAGGTATTCTTCACCTCCTTTCCACACAAGCCAACAGTCATCCAGGTATCTTCTCCATATATCAATCTCCGTTAGATATATGTTATGCATGGGGTCATATCTAATCATATCTTCAATGTAGCCCATGAAAAGATCTGCATAAATGGGTGCAAAGGATGCACCCATAGCCATGCCCTGTAGTTGCCTATAGCAGTTTTGTTGAAAATAAAAAACATTTTTAGTGAGAACGTGTTCCACCATACAAAGCAATAAAGTATTCATCCCTGGGGGATATAAATTAGTTTTATTTAGCCAATACTCAAGGGCCTTAAGACCCGCCCAATGAGGGATGCTGGTGTAAAGGGAAGAAACATCAAGGGTACACATGAGCCATTCTGGGTCTAATTGAGACTCTGAGACAATTTGTAAAAATTCCGTCGTGTCCTTGATTCTTGCTCTGATGCATGTTAATAATGGTTTCAATTTCTCAGTTAGAAAAACAGATAAGGGTTCAGTAAGTGACCCAATGCCAGAAACAATGGGTCTACCTGGTGGCTGATGAATGGACTTATGAATCTTAGGAAGTAAATAAAGCTGTTGTTTAGCAGGATCCTTAACTATCAAATGAGTTTTAGTTTTGTCAGAGATAATCCCGGATTCCACTGCTTGTTCCAAGAATTCATTGATTTCCAAAGCAAAACTAGGTGTGGGGTCACTCTCCATTTTCATGTAATGATGATGGTTAGATAGTTGTCTGAGACCCTCATTCAGATAGTAGTCGGTATCCATTACCACCACCGCTCCCCCTTTGTCAGCAGAAATGATCACAATATCTGTATTGTTTCTGAGTTGTGTAAGTGCCAATTGTTCCTTCCTAGACATATTATGCTTGATGGTGTCCACAGAACCCAAATTAAAGTGTATGTCCTTGATAACTGCCTGTTGGAAAACAGCTACATGTTTGTCCATTGGGGGGTTAAATGTAGATTTATGGAATCTAAAATCAGATGATCTTTGAGCATTATCAGTTTGATCCTGTTGTTTGAAAAATAGTTTAAGGTTAATTTTTCTGCAAAAATCAATAGTGTCAGAAACCAAGATACTTTCATCAATAAAAAAACCAGGGATAAAACCAAGGCCTTTATTGAGTAGGGAATATTGATCATCAGTCAGGATATGTTTAGAAATGTTTAAAACATTAGTACATTGATTGTTCACTTCACTATCGACATAAACAGCTCTTCTAAGTTTGTGACCCCTGTGTTTCCTACCTGCCCTGTGTCTTTTCCCCCTAAAGGGACCTCAGTCCTTCTGCCCCTTTTGGCATTTGGGGAATCACCAATATTGGGTGGCTCCGTATCTGTGGTTGAGGATTCATCACCTGAAGTGATATAACTAGGCCCTGTCTTTTTTAAAATGGACCTTGGTCTCTTTCTACGTATGAAGGAGGCAGTCTTTGTACCATGAGCAAACCTCACACCCCTTTGTGATTCGAATTGTTTGCCCTTATCATAGTCATCCTTATCCCGGGCAAATTTATGCAATTTCTTGTTCTTAAGGTTATTTTCCAAAATTGAAATTTCTTTAGATAATTTGCTAAGACAACCCTGAAAACTAGTGTCTTGTTCAAACTGTTTGAGATTATTACATGTTTTTTCCACTTCAGTAATATTACTCTGTATTGTTCTCTCATAAAAATAAGTCAAAATGTTAACCCTGGTCATGGCAGCCTCCTGTTGTGCTTGTTACCAATCTTTCAACAGAGTATCATCCGGTGTGCCCACTAGTGGTTGAATTTTACATCTCAATCCTCTAGGGGATATATTCTGTGCTTGATAGGCTTTAAACAATTTATTGTGCCAAATATTGGTTCTGAGCATCTTAATTTGTTTGCCTAATTTAAAGAATAAGTTTTCGCAACCGTCAACTGGATCTGTGGTTTCCAAATCAACCAATTCTGTATGTTCAGTACCAATACCAAAAATTTTTAAATCATCCTTATCGGAGCATAAACCAGAAAGCAATTTATTAAGATCCATGACAATAAGTTGCAACAAACCGGAAGAAAAAAGTGAAGTGGACTAGTCACAAGATTAGTAAGGATTGAATTAGCAAATAATATCTATATTCCAAAATGAATAGACAATATGAATCACAAAGGAGTTGAGATCAGAATATATGGCAAATATATCTCTATGTATAAGAGATAAATGACTAAGTGAATTGGCAAAAAATCCTATTCAGATTAAATTACCAGAAGCCCCTCTTGTTATATGAATGCAATATCTAAAATGATGAAACACATACAATTATTCAAATAGGGCTGAATCTGATAGCATACTGACCCTGTTGTATAGAGATCAAATGATGTCAGTTTCCAAAGTCCTGTAATAAACCATACAGGTTATATCATATATATTTGAATGCTGCAAAAAAAGTATATAGACTTGGGATAATGTTATGTGTCTAATATCAAAAAATATATTGTTATAGAACATACATGAAATCTCCCATATATGTTAGAAATTCTGTGTAGCACATATTGGATACAACACCCAACATGAAAAGGTGGAATGTACCAATATAGTGTAAAATTATAGTAAACACACTAATTTCACTATTGGGCATTAATAATTGTTAGAGGTTAATAAGGATCAATAATTTGTTCAATACAGTCATCAGATCTTATAGTCAACAAAAATGAATGTTAAGCAGATGAATATTTTAAGCAGTGTAGAGCTCAGAATAACTAGCCCTTCACCCCAGCCAATATTGACAAGATGAGTCAGGTTAAACAATGGTGTAACAATATATGGTCCCTCAGATATATTTAACCAAACTGGTCAAAATACAAGTAGGACTTAACAACAGTAGAGGCCTATTAGTCTGAACAAATGTTAATGAAAAATTGAAAATGTCCCATAAATATCTCATAGAATATAAGGATAACTATATCCAAAGTTGTATTAGTGACCACAAGCTATGTCCATAATCAACAATTAAAGTATGAAAAAAACATATTTGACCAACACAAAACTAAAAAACTAGTGCATATAAACGTGGTCTGCAAATACCAGATAAATATAAGCAACAGTGGTTAGAGTCCAATATAGCCTGGTATTTGTTGCTGTGGCTTATTGATCACAATCATATATAAGATAAACTATGCATATGTACAATAATATTAAAACACATTCCAAATATATCCTTGAAATAATGTCTCTGTTATATTGTACTCCAACAGTTCCCTCCACTCGAGTATTTCAAAAAGAAAAATCAGCGACTAGGCCCACACCATCCAAACAGTTAGATAAATGTCATAAATGAAATATTATAGTCCGACGGACTTCAATGATGAAAAAATATATTTCAAAATATGGATGTTATGAACAGTACCTGAAAGAAATGATGTTGGTTAGGTCCCGTTCAGAGTTATTCAAAAAAATGGACCCAAAAAGCCCAATAGAACTTTGAAGTCCTTGGTGACCAAAGGATGTATGAAAGTCTATAGAAAAATCACATATGCCCTTTATCAAGTGATCACAGTATTCCTGATTGAAGCACCACACAAATAAGCCTGATAGATGTGTAATAAAAAGCAAAACCAAGCTTGTATAGTCTAATGTTGCTCAGTTAAACTTTGAAGTCCTTGGTGACCAAAGGATGTATGAAAATCCATGGAGAAATCACATATGCCCTTTATCAAGTGATCGCAGTACTCCTGATCGAAGCGCCACACAAATAGGCCTGATAAATGTATAATAAAAGGCAAAACCACGCTAGTATAATCTAATGTTCCTCAATACAGCATCCCAATAAGATAACAACCAACTGTAAAATGGTAAAACAAAGCGATAGCCTCAACGACCCTTCACAACACAGCCCGATTCCAAAAGAAATAGAAAAATACTTGCATCCATAGGTGATATAGGTGCCATATTTTTGTTTCAGGTTCATATTTGGGTATGTATACATTTTTTATGTATTTTATTAATTCTGTCTATATTTTTGGATATAACAGCCAACTATTTAAGATATCTATGCAACAAAGAAAAACTTTTGAAAAATGTTTATTTCTAACCAATACTTCAAAACTTATGCTTTTGCTTTCACTTTATTTGTTTCAGGAAGTGATGTCATATGTATCCACTAATTAATATTATATATGGTCATGCAGAACTGTTTCTGCTTACTGCACTACTGATGAAAGCCTTGCCGCTGAAACCGGTCTAGTTTCAGTCACAATAAAACTGATTTTGGATTTTCCTTGGTGCTGGCAGTTTTTCTTTTTCGTCTACTAAGCGCACTTGCCGTGCACCTGCCTAACTTGCTAGCTATCAAACAGTACATTGCCTTCCGTTTCTTGCTGGCTGTTGGCATTTGGGGGATCTACCATTCGGGTAGCTATCTTCGTGTCTATTGCTGAGGATTTTTCGCGCTGGACACTGTTGGATTTATGGCACCTATATCACCTTTACTTTATGTATTGGCTTTTGGTCATTTCCTTTCGGATTATCATGTTCGGTAAGGATGTTGAGTGAACATATGGGATGCAGCAACGCCAAGTGTTTTATCGTTAGTATCTACACGTGGATGCAAGTATTTTTCTATTTCTTTTGGAATCGGGCTGTGTTGTGAAGGGTCGTTGAGGCTATCGCTTTGTTTTACCATTTTACAGTTGGTTGTTATCTTATTGGGATGCTGTATTGAGGAACATTAGATTATACTAGCGTGGTTTTGCCTTTTATTATACATTTATCAGGCCTATTTGTGTGGCGCTTCGATCAGGAGTACTGCGATCACTTGATAAAGGGCATATGTGATTTCTCCATGGATTTTCATACATCCTTTGGTCACCAAGGACTTCAAAGTTTAACTGAGCAACATTAGACTATACAAGCTTGGTTTTGCTTTTTATTACACATCTATCAGGCTTATTTGTGTGGCGCTTCAATCAGGAATACTGTGATCACTTGATAAAGGGCATATGTGATTTTTCTATGGACTTTCATACATCCTTTGGTCACCAAGGACTTCAAAGTTCTATTGGGCTTTTTGGGTCCATTTTTTTGAATAACTCTGAACGGGACCTAACCAACATCATTTCTTTCAGGTACTGTTCATAACATCCATATTTTGAAATATATTTTTTCATCATTGAAGTCCGTCGGACTATAATATTTCATTTATGACATTTATCTAACTGTTTGGATGGTGTGGGCCTAGTCGCTGATTTTTCTTTTTGAAATACTCGAGTGGAGGGAACTGTTGGAGTACAATATAACAGAGACATTATTTCAAGGATATATTTGGAATGTGTTTTAATATTATTGTACATATGCATAGTTTATCTTATATATGATTGTGATCAATAAGCCACAGCAACAAATACCAGGCTATATTGGACTCTAACCACTGTTGCTTATATTTATCTGGTATTTGCAGACCACGTTTATATGCACTAGTTTTTTAGTTTTGTGTTGGTCAAATATGTTTTTCATACTTTAATTGTTGATTATGGACATAGCTTGTGGTCACTAATACAACTTTGGATATAGTTATCCTTATATTCTATGAGATATTTATGGGACATTTTCAATTTTTCATTAACATTTGTTCAGACTAATAGGCCTCTACTGTTGTTAAGTCCTACTTGTATTTTGACCAGTTTGGTTAAATATATCTGAGGGACCATATATTGTTACACCATTGTTTAACCTGACTCATCTTGTCAATATTGGCTGGGGTGAAGGGCTAGTTATTCTGAGCTCTACACTGCTTAAAATATTCATCTGCTTAACATTCATTTTTGTTGACTATAAGATCTGATGACTGTATTGAACAAATTATTGATCCTTATTAACCTCTAACAATTATTAATGTCCAATAGTGAAATTAGGGTGTTTACTATAATTTTACACTATATTGGTACATTCCACCTTTTCATGTTGGGTGTTGTATCCAATATGTGCTACACAGAATTTCTAACATATATGGGAGATTTAATGTATGTTCTATAACAATATATTTTTTGATATTAGACACATAACATTATCCCAAGTCTATATACTTTTTTGCAGCATTCAAATATATTTGATATAACCTGTATGGTTTATTACAGGACTTTGGAAACTGACATCATTTGATCTCTATACAACAGGGCCAGTATGCTATCAGATTCAGCCCTATTTGAATAATAGTATGTGTTTCATCATTTTAGATATTGCATTCATATAACAAAAGGGGCTTCTGGTAATTTAATCTGAATAGGATTTTTTGCCAATTCACTTAGTCATTTATCTCTTATACATAGAGATATATTTGCCATATATTCTGATCTCAACTCCTTTGTGATTCATATTGTCTGTTCATTTTGGAATATAGATATTATTTGCTAATTCAATCCTTACTAATCTTGTGACTAGTCCACTTCACTTTTTTCTTCCGGTTTGTTGCAAATTATTGTCATGGATCTTAATAAATTGCTTTCTGGTTTATGCTCCGATAAGGATGATTTAAAAATTTTTGGTATTGGTACTGAACATACCGAATTGGTTGATTTGGAAACCACAGATCCAGTTGACGGTTGCGAAAACTTATTCTTTAAATTAGGCAAACAAATTAAGATGCTCAGAACCAATATTTGGCACAATAAATTGTTTAAAGCCTATCAAGCACAGAATATATCCCCTAGAGGATTGAGATGTAAAATCCAACCACTAGTGGGCACACCGGATGATACTCTGTTGAAAGATTGGCAACAAGCACAACAGGAGGCTGCCATGACCAGGGTTAACATTTTGACTTCTTTTTATGAGAGAACAATACAGAGTAATATTACTGAAGTGGAAAAAACATGTAATAATCTCAAACAGTTTGAACAAGACACTAGTTTTCAGGGTTGTCTTAGCAAATTATCTAAAGAAATTTCAATTTTGGAAAATAACCTTAAGAACAAGAAATTGCATAAATTTGCCCGGGATAAGGATGACTATGATAAGGGCAAACAATTCGAATCACAAAGGGGTGTGAGGTTTGCTCATGGTACAAAGACTGCCTCCTTCATACGTAGAAAGAGACCAAGGTCCATTTTAAAAAAGACAGGGCCTAGTTATATCACTTCAGGTGATGAATCCTCAACCACAGATACGGAGCCACCCAATATTGGTGATTCCCCAAATGCCAAAAGGGGCAGAAGGACTGAGGTCCCTTTAGGGGGAAAAGACACTGGGCAGGTAGGAAACACAGGGGTCACAAACTTAGAAGAGCTGTTTATGTCGATAGTGAAGTGAACAATCAATGTACTAATGTTTTAAACATTTCTAAACATATCCTGACTGATGATCAATATTCCCTACTCAATAAAGGCCTTGGTTTTATCCCTGGTTTTTTTATTGATGAAAGTATCTTGGTTTCTGACACTATTAATTTTTGCAGAAAAATTAACCTTAAACTATTTTTCAAACAACAGGATCAAACTGATAATGCTCAAAGATCATCTGATTTTAGATTCCATAAATCTACATTTAACCCCCCAATGGACAAACATGTAGCTGTTTTCCAACAGGCAGTTATCAAGGACATACACTTTAATTTGGGTTCTGTGGACACCATCAAGCATAATATGTCTAGGAAGGAACAATTGGCACTTACACAACTCGGAAACAATACAGATATTGTGATCATTTCTGCTGACAAAGGGGGAGCGGTGGTGGTAATGGATACCGACTACTATGTGAATGAGGGTCTCAGACAACTATCTAACCATCATCATTACATGAAAATGGAGAGTGACCCCACACCTGGTTTTGCTTTGGAAATCAATGAATTCTTGGAACAAGCAGTGGAATCCGGGATTATCTCTGACAAAACTAAAACTCATTTGATAGTTAAGGATCCTGCTAAACAACAGCTTTATTTACTTCCTAAGATTCATAAGTCCATTCATCAGCCGCCAGGTAGACCCATTGTTTCTGGCATTGGGTCACTTACTGAACCCTTATCTGTTTTTCTAACTGAGAAATTGAAACCATTATTAACATGCATCAGAGCAAGAATCAAGGACACGACGGAATTTTTACAAATTGTCTCAGAGTCTCAATTAGACCCAGAATGGCTCATGTGTACCCTTGATGTTTCTTCCCTTTACACCAGCATCCCTCATTGGGCGGGTCTTAAGGCCCTTGAGTATTGGCTAAATAAAACTAATTTATACCCCCCAGGGATGAATACTTTATTGCTTTGTATGGTGGAACACGTTCTCACTAAAAATGTTTTTTATTTTCAACAAAACTGCTATTGGCAACTACAGGGCACGGCTATGGGTGCATCCTTTGCACCCATTTATGCAGATCTTTTCATGGGCTACATTGAAGATATGATTATATATGACCCCATGCATAACATATATCTAACGGAGATTGATATATGGAGAAGATACATGGATGACTGTTGGCTTGTGTTGAAAGGAGGTGAAGAATACCTCCATGAATTTATTCAACACTTAAATGGGAACATCTGGGGTATTGAATTCAGTGTGGAATATAATATGAGTGAAATCAATTTTTTGGACGTTCACTTAACACGACAGGAAGACAATACTCTTAGAACATCTGTCCACAGGAAATTCCCACAATATAACACTCTTCTGCATGCTGACAGTTTCCATCCTAAACATATCATCAGAAATATACCCAAATCACAATTCTTGCGAATGAAGAGGATTTGTTCATCAGTGGATGATCTCAATAATCACCAAATTGATTTGACTAAGAGATTTTTATCCAGAGGCTATCCCACACGTACTATTGAGTCAGCAGTCCAACTTAGCCATGTTAAATCCAGGGATTCTCTTCTCCAATACAATACTAAATCTGACAATAAGGAATCTGACATATGTAGATTTGTTACTACTTATGGCAGGAATAGTGCCAATTTAGTAAATATAATCAACACTCATTGGAATATATTGAACTCACATCCCCTGTTGAAAGATTATCTTGGAGAACAATGTTATTTTTCTTACAGGAAAGGCAAAACCTTAGGATCATTATTTTCACATTATAAAAAAAACAGGGTTATTGGTGATACCCTAACTCAAAGGACACTAACTGGGGACAAACTTGTAGGCATTTACCCATGTGGACATTGCAGTTTTTGCAACTACATTTTTAAAACTACCACCTTCACTAGTAGGAACACTGGACAACTATATAATATACAATTTTTTGGCAATTGCAGTTCAGACTGGATCATTTATCTGGCCACATGTACATGTCAAGCATTCTATATTGGCCAAACATCTAGACAGTTTCATGTTAGGATATCTGAACATCTTGGAGACATCAGAAACAAGAGACCAACCAACGCACTATACAGACATTCCATCAAACATCCTACGGCCAAATTTACATTTACCATTATTGATCATATTATAGGCAATCGATCCTTTAAAACAGGTTGGCATGACATATTAAATGCCAAGGAAAAGAGGTGGATTATCAAACTTGGGGGGCTTTTCCCCCCTGGATTAAATGATAAATTATAATCTATAACTTATTTTCATTTACAGTGTGTATGTGCATTTATATTTTACTTTATAACTAATGTTCTTGCATCCCAGCTCAACATAAGATTTTGTGGTTGGTATCTAATAATAGACATCTAATACCCAGATTTTTGTTTTAGGTTCATATTTGGGTATGTATACATTTTTTATGTATTTTATAAATTTTGTCTTTATTTTTGGATATACCAGCTTACTGTTTAGATATCTAGTTGTATAACTTATGGTTTTGCATTCCAGCTCAATATAACATTTTGTGGTTGGTATCTTATAATAGACATCTAATACCCAGATTTTTGTTTCAGGTTCATATTTGGGTATGTATACATTTTTTATGTATTTTATTAAGTCTGTCTATATTTTTGGATATACCAGCCAACTATTTAAGATATCTATGCAACAAAGAAAAACTTTTGAAAAATGTTTATTTCTAACCAATACTTCAAAACTTATGCTTTTGCTTTCACTTTATTTGTTTCAGGAAGTGATGTCATATGTATCCACTAATTAATATTATATAAGGTCATGCAGAACTGTTTCTGCTTACTGCACTACTGATGAAAGCCCTGCCGCTGAAACCGGTCTAGTTTCAGTCACAATAAAACTGATTTTGGATCTTCCTTGGTGCTGGCAGTTTTTCTTTTTGGGTCTACTAAGCGCACTTGCCGTGCACCTACCTAACTTGCTAGCTATCAAACATTACATTCTGTGAGGTATGGCATCTATTACAGCACACATACCATCATATGAAACTGTCCCAATGCACTCACTAAGGTATGGCAACAAGGCATACACTATTACAGCACAAATACCATCATATGAAACTGTCGCAATGCATTCACTGATGTATGGCAACAAGGCACACACTATTACAACACAAATACCATCGTATAAAACTCTCCCAATGCCCTCACTGAGGTAAGGCATCAAAGCACACACAATTACAGCGCAAATACCATCGTATGAAACTGTCGCATTGCATTCACTGAGGTATGGCAAAAAGGCACACACTTGAACAGCACAAATATCATCGTATGAAACAGTCCTATTGCAAATTTTGAACACCCTTAAAAATTTAAAAAAACCAAAAAAAAAAAAAAAACCCCCCCTTTTTTAAAAAAAAACCAATTTTAAACCAAAAATTTTTTTAAAATTTTTTTTTTTTTCCCGGCCCCAAAAAATTTTTTTTTTAAAAATTTTAAAAAAAAAAGGGGGGTTTTTTTTTTTAAATTTTTTTAAAAAAAAAATTTTTTTTTTTCCCCAAAAAAAATTTTTTTAAAATTTTTTTTCCCCCAAAAAAAAAAATTTTTTTCCCAAAAAATTTTTTTTTTTCCCCCCTTCTTTTTAAAAAAAAAAAAAAATTTTTTTTTGGGAAAAAATTTTTTAAAACCCCAAAATTTTAAAATTGGGGAAAAAAAAATTTTAAAAGAAAAAAAAAAAAACCCCCAAATTTTTTTTCCAAAAAAAAAAAATTTACCCCAAAAAAAATTTTTAATTTCAAAAAAGGGGGCCCCAAACAAATTTTTTTTCCCCCTTTTTCATAAAAAAAAATTTTTTTTTTTTTTTTTGGGGTTTTCCCAAAGGGGGGAAAAAAAAAATTTTTTTCCCAAAAAAAAACCCCAAAAAATTTTTCCCCCCCCCCAAAAAAAAAAATAAAAAAAAATTTAAAAAAAATTTTCCAAAAAAAAAAAAAAAATTTTTTAAAAAAGGGAAAATTTTTTAAAAAAAAAAAATTCCCAAAAAAAAAAACCCAAAAAAAAATTTTTAAGGAAAAAATTTTTAAATTGGGGGGGGTTTTTAAAAAAACCCCTTAAAACCCCCCAAAATTTAAAATTTTTTCCCCAAAAAAAAAAACCAAAAAAAAAAAACCCCCTTTTTTCCCCAAAACTTTAAACCAAAAACCCAAAAAACCCCAAAAATTTTAAAAGGGCCAAGGAAACCAAAAAGGCAAAAAAAAACCCCAAAAAATTTAAAAAAAAAAACCCAAAACCCCCCCCCCCCAAAAAAAAAACCCCAAAAATTATTGAAATAAAAAAAAAAAACCCCTTTAAAAGCAAAAATTTTTTAAAAACCCCCAAATTTCAAAAAAAAACCCCCCCCTTTTTTAAAATTAAAAAAACCCCAATCCTTTTTCCCCAAAAGGGGGGAACAAAAATTTCCCAAAATTTTTTAAAAAAAACCCCCCCAAAAAAATTGGGAAAAAAACAAAAATTTCCCAAAAAAAAAAAAAAAGGGGAAAAAAAAAAATTTTTTAAAAAAAACCCCAAAAAAAAATTTTTTTTAAAAAAAAAAAAACCCAAAAAAAAAGGAAATTGAAATTTTTTCCCCCCAAAAACAAAAAAATTTTAAAAATTTTAAAGGGAAAATTAAGGGAAAAAAAAATTACAAAAAAAAAATTTTTAAAAAAAAATTTTTTGGGAAGGAAAAGGCCCCCTTTAAAAAAAAAATTTTAAAAGAAAAGGGGGGGAAAGGAACAAAAAAAAAAAAAACCATTTTGAAAAAAAATTTAAAAAAAAGGCAAAAACCCCAAAAAAAAAAAACCATTTTGAAAAAAAACCCATTTTAAAACCAAAAACCCAAAATTAAAAAAAACCCCTTTGGGGGGAAAAAAACCTTTTTTAAAAAACCAAAAAAATTAAAAAAAAATTAAAAAAAAGGGTTTTTAAAAAATAAACAAAAAACCCTTTTTAAAGCAAAATTTTAAAACAAAAAAAAACCCCAAATAAAAAAAAAATTCAAAAAAAAAATTTTTAAACCCCTTTTTCCCCCAAAATTTTAAACCCAAAAAAGGGAAACCCCCTTTTTTGGGGGAAAAAAAAAATTTTAAACGCCCAAATTTTTTTAAAATTCCCCAAAAGGAAATTTTAAAAAAAAAAAATTTAAACGCCCAAACCCTTTTTTTTTCCCAAAAAAAAAACCACAAAAAAAACCCCCCCAAAAAAAAAAATTTTTTTAAAAACCCCCAAAAAAAAAAAAAAAAACCCCCAAAAAAATATTTTTTTGGAAAAAACCCCCAAAAAAAAAAAAAAAACCCCCAACCAAAAAAAAAAACCCCAAAAAAACCCCCCCCAAAAAAAACCAAAACCCCTTAAAGAAAAAAATTTTTTTAAAAAGGGGTTCTTTTCCCAAATAAAAAAAAACCCCCAAAAAAAAGGCCCAAATTTCAAAAAAAAAGGGGGGAAAAAAAATTTTTTAAAAAAGAACCTTTACGGGGAAAAAACCCCAAAAAAACCCCCCAAACCCCTTAAAAAAAACCTAAAAAAAAAACCCCTTTAAAAAAAACCCCCCTTTTAAAAATTTTTAAAAAATTTTTTTAAAAGGCAAAAAAAAAAAAAAAAACCATTTGAAAAAAAACCCAAAAAAAAAACCCTTTTAAAAAAAAAACGGGGAAAGGAAAAATTTTTTTTAAAAAAACCCCAAAAAAAATTAAAAATTTTTTAA
The DNA here is from genome assembly GCF_019279795.1 of Protopterus annectens. Taxonomy (NCBI): domain Eukaryota; kingdom Metazoa; phylum Chordata; order Ceratodontiformes; family Protopteridae; genus Protopterus; species Protopterus annectens. The sequence continues at coordinate 1,326,035,207 of NC_056746.1, forward strand.
AAAAAAATTTTTAAGGCAAAAAAAATTTTTTAAAAAAAAAAAATTTAAAAAACCCCAAATTTAAAAAAAAAACCCCAAAAAATTGGGAAAGGCCCAAGGAAAACATTTTAAAAAAACCCCCAAAAAAAAAAAAACCTTTTGGGGGGAAAAAAACCCTTTTAAAAAAAAAAATTTTAAAACCCCAAAAAACCCTTTTTAAAAGGCCCAAGGCAAAAAATTTAAAAAAACCCCCTTTTAAACCTTTTTCCATTTGAAAAAAAAAAATTTTTAAAAAAAGGCCCCTTTAAAGCAAAAAATTTTTAAAAGGCCCAAAAAAAAACCCCCCTAAAAAAAAATTTTTTAAAAAAAAATTTTTTAAAAATAAAACGGGCCCTTTTCAAAAAAAAAAAACCAAATTTTCCCTTTTTTAAAAAGGCCCCAAAAAAAAACCCAAAAACCCTTTAAAAAACCAAAAAAAAACCAAATTTTTAATGAAAAAGGGAAAAAACCCCCCCCAAAAAAAAAATTTTTAAAAAATTCCCAAAAAAATTTTAAACAAAAAAACCCCTTTTTAAAAAAGTCCAAAAAAAGGGGGGGTTTTTTTTAAAAAAAAACCAAAAAAAAACCCCCCTTTTAAAAAGGTTCCAAAAAAAAAATTTTCAAAAAACCCCCAAAAAAATTTCCCCGGGGGGGAAAAAAGGAAAAAAAACCCAAAATTCCCCAAAAAATTTTAAAATTTCCCGGGTTCCAAAAAAACAAAAACACAAAAAAAAATTTTTTTAAAAAAATAAGGAAAAAAACCCCCCCAAAAAACCCCCCCTTTTTTTTAAAAACCCAAAAAAAAAAAAACCCAAATAAATTTTAAAAAATTTTCCAAAAAAAAAAAAATTAATTGAAAAACCCCCTAAAATTCCCTTTTTAAAAAAGGTAAAAAGGCACAAAAAAAACCCCCAAAAAAGGTTTTTAAAAAACCCCCGGGAAAAAAAAATTTTATTAAAAAATAAAAAAAAAAAAAGGGGGGGAAAAAACCCCCCAAACAAACCCCCCCCAAAAAAAAAACCCCACCCCCAGGAGGGGGGGGGCCCAAAAAAAAAAAAACCCCCCAAAAATTCCCGGGGGGAAAAAAGGGGGGAAAAAAAAAAAATTTTCCAAAAAACCCCCCCCCAAATGCATTCACTGATGTACGGCAACAAGGCGCACACTATTACAGCACAAATACCATTGTATGCAAGTTTCCTAAAGTATTCACTGAGTTATGGCAACAAAGCATACTCTATTACAGCACAAATACCATCGTATGAAACTGTCCCAATGCATTCATTAGGTACGGCAACAAGGCACACACTATTACAGCACAAATACCACTGTATGATACTGTCCCGATGCATGCACTTAGGTATGGCAACAAGTCACACACTATTGCAGCACAAATACCATTGCATGAAACTTTCCCAATGCATTCACTGAGGTATGGCAACAAGGCATACTCTATTACAGCACAAATACCATCATATGAAACTGTTCCAATGCATTCACTGAGAAATGACAAATAGGCAAACACTATTACAGCACAAATACCATCATATGAAACTGTCCCAATGCATTCACTGAGGTATGGCAACAAGGCGAATGCTATTACAGCACAAATACCATCGTATGAAACTGTCCCAATGCATTCACTGAGGTATGGCAACAAGGCATACACTATAACAACACAAATACCATCATATGAAACTGTCGCAATGCATTCATTGAGGTATGGCAACAAGGCACACACTATTACAGCACAAACACCATCGTATGATACTGTCCCAATGCATTCACTGAAGTATGGCAACAAGGCATACACTATAACAACACAAATACCATCATATGAAATTGTCCTAATGCATTCAGTGAGGTATGGCAACAAGGCACACACTATTACAGCACAAACACCATTGTATGATACTGTCCCAATGCATTCCCTGAGGTATGGCAACAAGGCATACACTATAACAGCACAAATACCATTGTATGAAACTGTCCCAATGCATTCACTGAGATATGGCAACAATGCACCCATTATTACAGCACAATTGTCCAAATGCATTCACTTAGGTATGGCAACAAGCCATACTCTATTACAGCACAAATACCATCGTATGAAACTGTCCCAATGCATTCACTGAGATATGGCAACAAGGCGCACACTATTACAGCACAAATACCATTGTATGAAACTGTCCCAATGCATGCACTGAGGTATGGCAACAAGGCATACACTATAACAGCACAAATACCATCATATGAAACTGTCCCAATGCATTCAGTGAGCTATGGCAACAAGGCACACACTATTACACCACAAATACCATTGTAAGTGTCCCAAAGCATTTGCACGGAGTGCTTGACAAGGCACACACTATTACACCACAAATATGATCATAAGAACTGTCCCAATGCATTCACTGAGGTATTGCAAAAAGGCACACACTATTACAGCACAAATGCCATTGCATGAAATTGTCCCAATGAATTCACTGAGGTATGGCAAAAAGGCACACTCTATTACAGCACAAATACCATTGTATGAAAGTGTCCCAAAGCATTTACTGGAGTATGGCAACAAGGCACAAATGATTACAGCACAAATGGCATCGTATGAAGCTGTCACAATGCATTCACTCAGGTATGGCAACAAGACACACGCCATTAGCGCACAAATACCATCATATGAAACTGTCCTAATGCAATCACTGAGGTATGGCAACATAGTACAGACTATTACCGGAAAAATATAATTGTATGAAATGTCCCAATGCATTCACTGAGGTATGGCAACATGGCACACATTATTACAGGAAAAATATCATCGTATGAAACTGTCCCAATGCATTCACTGTGGTACAGTATTAAGGCACACACTATTACAGCACAAATACCATTGTATGAAACTGTCCCAATGCATTCACTGAGTCATGGCAACAAGGCACACATTATTACAGGAAAAATATCATCGTATGAAACTGTCCCAATGCATTCACTAAGGTAAAGCTACAAGGCACACAGTATTACAGCACAAAAACATTCACTGAGGTACGTCAACAAGGCGCACACTAATGCATGCAATGAGGTAAGGAAACAAGGCACCCTCTATTACAGCACAAATACCATCATATGAAACTGTCCCAATGCATTCACTGAGGTAAGGCAACAAGGCACACACTATTACAGCACAAATACCATCGTATGAAACTGTCCCAATGCATTCACTGAGGTATGGCAACAAGGCACACACTTGAACAGCAAAAATATCATTGTATGAAACAGTCCTAATGCATTCAGTGAGGTATGGCAACAAGGCAAACATTATTACAGTACAAATACCATTGTACGAAACTGACCCAATGCATTCACTATAGTAAAGCTACAAGGCACACAGTATTAGAGCACAAATACCATCGTATGAAACTGTCCCAATACATTCACTGAGGTACGTCAACAAGGCGCACACTATTACAGCACAAATAACATCATCTGAAACTGTCCCAATGCATTCTCTGTGGTAAGGCAACAGGGCACACCCTATTACAGCACAAATACCATTGTATGAAACTGTCCCAATGCATAAACTTTGGTAAGGCAACAAGGCACACACTATTACAGAACAAATACCATTGTATGAAACTGTCTCAATGCATTCAAAGAGGTATGGCAACATGACGCATAATATTACCGCACAAATGCCATCATATGAAACTATCCCAAATCATTCACTGAGGTCTGGCAACATGGCACACACTATTACAGGAAAAATATCATCGTATGAAACTGTCCCAATGCATTCTCTGTGTAAGGTAATAAGGCACACACTATTACAGCATAAATACCATCGTATGAAACTGTCCCAATGCATTCACTGAGGCATGGCAACAAGGCACACACTATTACAACACAAATACCATCGTATGAAACTCTCCAAATGCATTCACTGAGGTATAGCAACAAGGCACCCACTATTACAGCACAAATACCATTATATGAAACTGTCCCAATGCATACACTGTGGTATGGCAACAAGGTACATATTATTACATCACACATACCATTGTATGAAATTGTCCCAATGAATTCACTGAGGTATGGCAACAAGGCATACCCTATTACAGCACAAATACCATCATATGAAACTGTCCCAATGCATTCACTGAGGTATGACAACAAGGTACACACTATTACAACACAAATACCATCGTATGAAACTCTCCCAATGCCCTCACTGAGGTAAGGCATCAAGGCACACACTATTGCAGCACAAATACCATCGTATGAAACCGTCCTAATTCATTCACTGAGGTAAGGCATTTAGGCACACACTATTGCAGCACAAATACCATATGAAGCTCTCCTAATGCATTCACTGAGGTAAGGCAACAAGCCACACACTATTACAGCACAAATACCATTGTATGAAATGGCCCCAATGCATTGACTGAGATATGGCAAAAGGCACACACTATTACAGCACAAATACCATCATAAGAAGCTGTCAGAATGCATTCACTGAGGTATGGCAACAAGTCCCACACTATAACAGCACAAATACCATTGTATGAAAATTTCTCAATGCATTCCCTGAGGTATGGCAACAAAGCACACTCTATTACTGCACAAAACCCATCATATGAAACTGTCCCAATGCATTCATTGAAGTATAGCAACAAGGCACACACTATTACAGCACAAATACCATCATATGAAACTGACCCAATGCATTCACTAAGGTAAAGCAACAAGGCACACAGTATTACAGCACAAATACCATCGTATGAAACTGCCTCGATACATTCACTGAGGTATGTCAACAAGGCGCACACTATTACAGCACAAATACCATCGTCTGAAACTGTCCCAATGCAATCACTGAGGTAAGGCAATAAGGCACACACTATTACAGCACAAATACCATTGTATGAAACTGTCCCAATGCATTCCCTTGGGTAAGGCAACAAGGCACACACTATTACAGCACAAACAACATCGTATGAAACTGTCTCAATGCATTCAAAGAGGTATGGCAACATAGCACACACTATTACAGCACAAATACCTTCGTATGAAACTGTCCCAAAGAATTCACTGAGGTTTGGCAGCAAGGCACACACTATTACAGCACAAATACCATCATATGCAACTTTCCCAAGGCATTTACTGAGGTATGGCAAAAAGGCACACACTTCTACAGCACAAATACCAGCATATGAAACTGTCCCAATGCATTCACTGAGGTATGGTAACAAGGCACACACTATTACAGCACAAATACCATAATATGAAACTGTCCCAATGCATGATATGAGGTAAGGCAACAAGGCACACTCTATTACAGCACAAATACCATCATATGAAACTGTCCCAATGCATTCAGTGAAGTATGGCAACAAGGCACATGCTATTACAGCACAAATACCATCATATGAAACTGTCCCAATGCATTTGCTTAGGATGGCAACAAGGCACATACTATTACAGCACAAATACCATCATATGAAACTGTCCCAATGCATTCACTGAGGTATGGCAACAAGGTACACACTATTACAGCACAAATACCATTGTATGAAACTGTCCCAATGCATTCACTGAGATATGGCAACAAGGCACACACTATCACAGCACAAATACCATCCTATGAAACTGTCCCAATGCATTCACTGAGGTATGGCAACAAGGGTCACACTATTACAGCACAAATACCATCATAAGAAGCAGTCAGAATGCATTCACTGAGGTATGGCAACAAGGCCCACACTATAACAGCACAAATACCATCATATGAAACTTTCTCAATGCATTCCCTGAGGTATGGCAACAAAGCACACTCTATTACTGCACAAAAACCATCGTATGAAACTGTCCCAATGCATTCATTGAAGTATGGCCACAAGGCACACACTATTACAGCACAAATACCATTGTATGAATTTGGCACAATGCATTCACTTAGGTATGGCAACAAGGCACACTCTATTACAGCACAAATACCATTGTATTAAACTGGCCTAATGCATTCACTGAGGTATGGAAACAAGGCACACACTATTATGGAACTAATACCACCATATGAAACTGTCCCAATGCATTCACTGAGGTATGGCAACAAGGCACACATTATACATCACAAATACCATTGTATGAAACTGTACCAATGAACTCACTGAGGTATGGCAAAAAGGCATACCCTATTACAGCACAAATACCATCATATGAAACTGTTCCAATGCATTCACTGAGGTATGGCAACAAGCCACACACTATTACAAAACAAATACCATCATATGAAACTCTCCCAATGCCCTCCCTGAGGTAAGGCATCAAGGCACACATTATTACAGCACAAATACCATCATATGAAACTCTCCTAATGCATTCACTAAGGTAAGGCAACAAGGCACACACTATTACAGCACAAATACCATCCTATGAAACTGTCCCAATGCATTCTCTGAGGTATGCAACAAGGCACACACTTGAACAGCACAAATATTATCATATGAAACAGTCCCAATGCATTCACTGAGGTATGGCAACAAGGTAAACACTATTACAGCACAAATACCATCATATGAAACTGACCCAATGCATTCACTAAGGTAAAGCAACAAGGCACACAGTTTTACAGTACAAATACCATTGTCTGAAACTGCACCAGTGCAATCTCTGAGGTAAGGCAACAAGGCACACACTATTATAGCACAAACACCAGCATATGAAACTGTCCCAATGCATTCACTGAGGTATGGTAACAAGGCACACACTATTACAGCACAAATACCATCATATGAAACTGTCCCAATGCATTCACTGAGGTATGACAACAAGGCACACACTATTACAGCACAAATACCATTGTATGAAACTGTCCCAATGCATTCACTGAGATATGGCAAATAGGCACACACTATCACAGCACAAATACCATCATACGAAACTGTCCCAATGCATTCATTGAGGTATGGCAACAAGGGTCACACAATTACAGCACAAATACCATCATAAGAAACTGTCAAAATGCATTCACAGAGGTATGGCAACAAGGCACACACTATTACAGCACAAATACCATTGTATGAAACTTTCTAAATGCATTCCCTGAGGTATGTCAACAAGGCACACTCTATTACAGCACAAAAAACATGATATGAAACTGTCCCAGTGCAATCACTGAGGTATGGCAACAAGGCTCACACTATTACAGCACAAATACCATTGTATGAAACTGTCCCAATGCATTCACTGAGGTAAGGCAACAAGGCACACACTATTACATCACAAATACCATCGTATGAAACTGTCCCAATGCATTCATTAAGGAAAGGCAACAAGGCACACACTATTACAGCACAATTACCATCGTATGAAACTGTCCCAATGCATTCACTGAGGTAAGGCAACAAGGCACAAACTATTACAGCACAAATACCATTGTATGAAACTGTCCCAATGCATTCATTGAAGTATGGCAACAAGGCACACACTATTACAGCACAAATACCGTTGTATGAAACTTGCCTAATGCATTCACTGAGGTATGGAAACAAGGCACACACTATTACAGCACTAATACCACCGTATGAAACTGTCCCAATGCATTCAATGAGGTAAGGCAAAAGGCACACACTATTACAGCACAAATACCATCATATAAAACTCTCCCAATGCATTCACTGAGGTATAGCAACAAGGCACACACTATAACTACACAAATATCATGGTATGAAACTATTCCAATGCATTCATTAGGTATGGCAACAAGGTACACACTATTAAAGCACAAATGCCATCGTATGAAACTGTCCCGATGCATGCACTGAGGTATGGCAACAAGGCACACACTATTGCAGCACAAATACCATCGTATGAAACTGGCCAAATGCATTCACTGATTTACGGCAACAAGGCACACACTATTACAGCACAAATACCATCGTATGAAAGTTTCCTAATGCATTCACTGAGGTATGGCAACAAGGCATACTCTATTACAGCACAAATACCATTGTATGAAACTGTCCCAATGCATTCACTGAGGTATGGCAACAAGGCACACACTATTACAGCACAAATACCATTGTATGAAACATTCCCAATGCATTCACTGAGGTATGGCAACAAGGCATACTCTATTACAGCACAAATATCATCGTATGAAACTGTCCCAATGCATTCATTAGAGTATGGCAACAAGGCACACACTATTACAGAAGAAATACCATCGTATGAAACTGTCCCAATGCATTCATTAAGGAAAGGCAACAAGGCACACACTATTACAGCACAACTACCATCGTATGAAACTGTCCCAATGCATTCACTGAGGTAAGGCAACAAGGCACAAACTATTACAGCACAAATACCATTGTATGAAACTGTCCCAATGCATTCATTGAAGTATGGCAACAAGGCACACACTATTACAGCACAAATACCATCGTATGAATTGTGCACAATGCATTCACTTAGGTATGGCAACAAGGCACACACTATTACAGCACAAATACCGTTGTATGAAACTGTCCCAATGCATTCACTGAGGTATGGAAACAAGGAACACACTATTACAGCACTAATACCACCATATGAAACTGTCCCAATGCATTCACTGAGGTAAGGCAACAAGGCACACACTATTACAGCACAAATACCATCATATAAAACTCTCCCAATGCATTCACTGAGGTATAGCAACAAGGCACACATTATAACTACACAAATATCATGGTATGAAACTATTCCAATGCATTCATTAGGTATGGCAACAAGGCACACACTATTAAAGCACAAATGCCATCGTATGAAACTGTCCCGATGCATGCACTGAGGTATGGCAACAAGGCACACACACTATTGCAGCACAAATACATTCGTATGAAACTGGCCAAATGCATTCACTGATTTACGGCAACAAGGCACACACTATTACAGCACAAATACCATCATATGAAAGTTTCCTAATGCATTCACTGAGGTATGGCAACAAGGCATACTCTATTACAGCACAAATACCATTGTATGAAACTGTCCCAATGCATTCAGTGAGGTATGGCAACAAGGCACACACTATTATAGCACAAACACCATCATATGAAACTGTACCGATGCAGTCACTGAGGTACGGCAACAAGACTCAAACTATTACAGCACAAATACCAACATATGAAACTGGCCCGGTGTGTTCACTAAGGTATGGCAACAAGGCACACGCTATTACAGCACAAATACCATCATATGAAACTGTCCCAATGCATTCACTGAGGTATGGCAACAAGGCACACAGTATTACAGCACAAATACCATCGTATGAAACTGTCCCAATGCATTCACTGAGGTACGGCAACAAGGCACACACTATTACAACACAAATACCATTGTATGAAACATTTCCAATGCATTCACTGAGGTATGGCAACAAGGCACACACTATTACAGCACAAATACCATCGTATGAAACTGTCCCAATGCATTCTTTGAGGTAAGGCAACAAGGCACATACTATTACAGCACAAATACCTTTGTATGAAACTGTCCCAATACATTCAGTGAGGTAAGGCAACAAGGTACATACTATTACAGTGCAAATACCATCGTATGAAACAGTCCCAATGCATTCTTTGAGGTAAGGCAACAAGGCACATACTATTACAGCACAAATACCTTTGTATGAAACAGTCCCAATGCATTCACTGAGGTATGGCAACAAGGCACACACTATTATAGCACAAACACCATCATATGAAACTGTCCCAATGCATTCACTGAGGAATGGCAAAAAGGCAAACACTATTACAGCACAAATACCATCATATGAAACTGTCCCAATGCATTCACTGAGGTAAGGCAACAAGGCACACACGATTACCGCACAAATACCATCGTATGAAACTGTCTCAATGCATTCACTGAGGTAAGGCAACAAGGCACACACGATTACCGCACAAATACCATCGTATGAAACTGTCCCAATGCATTCACTGAGGTATGGCAACAAGGCATACACTATTACAGCACAAATACCATCATATGAAACTGTCCCAATGCATTCACTGAGGTATGGCAACAAGGCACACAGTATTACAGCACAAATAAAGGGTTGGGAGGGTGGCCTAATGGTTAAGGTGTTTGCCTTACAAACACAAGGTGCAGGGTTCAAGTCTCCCAAGGGATAATTGGCTAGGCTTAAAATGACTCACAAGGGCAGTTAGCCTAGTATTGATCTATGAACCTATCTATGAACCTAAATACCATTGTATGAAACTGTCCCAATGCATTCAATGAGATATGGCAACAAGGCACACACTATCACAGCACAAATACCATTGTATGAAACTGTCCCAATGCATTCATTGAGGTATGGCAACAAGGGTCACACAATTACAGCACAAATACCATCATAAGAAACTGTCAAAATGCATTCACAGAGGTATGGCAACAAGGCACACACTATTACTGCACAAATACCATTGTATGAAACTTTCTAAATGCATTCCCTGAGGTATGTCAACAAGGCACACTCTATTACAGCACAAAAAACATGGTATGAAACTGTCCCAGTGCAATCACTGAGGTATGGCAACAAGGCTCACATTATTACAGCACAAATACCATTGTATGAAACTGTCCCAATGCATTCACTGAGGTAAGGCAACAAGGCACACACTATTACATCACAAATACCATCGTATGAAACTGTCCCAATGCATTCATTAAGGAAAGGCAACAAGGCACACACTATTACAGCACAATTACCATCGTATGAAACTGTCCCAATGCATTCACTGAGGTAAGGCAACAAGGCACAAACTATTACAGCACAAATACCATTGTATGAAACTGTCCCAATGCATTCATTGAAGTATGGCAGCAAGGCACACACTATTACAGCACAAATACCATCGTATGAATTTGGCACAATGCATTCACTTAGGTATGGCAACAAGGCACACACTATTACAGCACAAATACCGTTGTATGAAACTTGCCTAATGCATTCACTGAGGTATGGAAACAAGGAACACACTATTACAGCACTAATACCACCATATGAAACTGTCCCAATGCATTCACTGAGGTAAGGCAACAAGGCACACACTATTACAGCACAAATACCATTGTATGAAACTGTCCCAATGCATTCACTGAGGTATAGCAACAAGGCACACACTACAACAACACAAATATCATGGTATGAAACTGTTCCAATGCATTCATTAGGTATGACAATAAGGCACACACTATTACAGCACAAATCCATTGTATGAAACTGTCCCGATGCATGCACTGAGGTATGGCAACAAGACACATACTATTACAGCACAAATACCATCGTATGAAACTGTCCCAATGCATTCACTGATGTACGGCAACAAGGCGCACACTATTACAGCACAAATACCATTGTATGCAACTTTCGCAATGCGTTCACTGAGGTATGGCAACAAGGCACATGCTATTACAGCACAAATACCATCATATGAAACTGTCCCAATGCATTCACTGAGGTATGGCAACAAGGCACACAGTATTGCAGCACAAATACCATCGTATGAAACTGTCCCAATGCATTCACTGAGGTACGGCAACAAGGCACACACTATTACAACACAAATACCATTGTATGAAACATTTCCAATGCATTCACTGAGGTATGGCAACAAGGCACACACTATTACAGCACAAATACCATCGTATGAAACTGTCCCAATGCATTCACTGAGGTAAGGCAACAAGGCACACACTATTACAGCACAAATACCATCGTATGAAACTGTCCCAATGCATTCACTGAGGTAAGGCAACAAGGCACACACTATTACAGCACAAATACCATCGTATGAAACTGTCCCAATGCATTCACTGAGGTATGGCAACAAGGCACACACTATTATAGCACAAACACCATCATATGAAACTGTCCCAATGCATTCACTGAGGAATGGCAAAAAGGCAAACACTATTACAGCACAAATACCATCATATGAAACTGTCCCAATGCATTCACTGAGGTAAGGCAACAAGGCACACACGATTACCGCACAAATACCATCATATGAAACTGTCCCAATGCATTCACTGAGGTATGGCAACAAGGCATACACTATTACAGCACAAATACCATCATATGAAACTGTCCCAATGCATTCACTGAGGTATGGCAACAAGGCACACAGTATTACAGCACAAATACCATTGTATGAAACTGTCCCAATGCATTCATTAGGTATGGTAACAAGGCATACACTATTACAGCACAAATACCAACGTATGAAACTGGCCCGGTGTGTTCACTAAGGTATGGCAACAAGGCACACGCTATTACAGCACAAATACCATCATATGAAACTGTCCCAATGCATTCACTGAGGTATGGCAACAAGGCACACACTATTACAACACAAGTACCATTGTATGAAACATTTCCAATGAATTCAGTGAGGTATGGCAACAAGACGATAACTATTATAGCACAAATATTAATTTTTCAGGCTAAGAAAGTACATTCTCTTGCCAACACTTAGAGGAACACAGAAGTACATTCTCTTGCCAACACTTAGAGGAACACAGAAGCTTAAAAACAAACACATTCACACTTACAAATCAAATTTATTAAACTACAGCAAAATGCAGAACATTGCTCATGTATAGATGATCAGAGACAAATACTTGTAGGGATATGCACACTCTGTAGAAAAATCACAAGATGTGACTGTCTGTGACAAATAAACCACAGCCACATCTGCTGACACAAAGCAGCCACAGATACATACCAGCAAGCTTGCATGCAATAAACTGGCTGCAGCATCGATTTTTAGGGAACTTATACATAGCAGAGCAATTACATCACACATCATGTTCCAAACTCAAATGAGACATAGATCAGTTGTGTAAAGGAATGGGGTAACTTGGAGATCACAAGGTGTCAGCATCATAAATTGCATTGCTATTACTAATATAATAATATGGTTATCTTCGCCTCACTACATACACTGTGCCACATATTCGCCCCACTACATACACTGTGCCACATATTCTTGCACACACAAACACAGGTCGGTTAGTCCCAGTTAACTGAATATTTATCTGTAGTTGCTATTTATAGCAAAGTGTGTTTCTGTACATATCTTCTGCACATACATGCAATACTTTTTTTACCCTTTGCTGTACAAACTGCACAAACCACATTTGATATGCCTTCCACCTACATGTATGGTAAAGTAAGTAGTTCTTCCAAAGACATATTTTTAACAATATGCCTGAGGTTCACGGCAAACATTTTTAATGCAACCTAGCCCTTACTACAATTCTTTCTTTAGAGTTGTTGAACCTTATGGATAAGGGAGTATCCTTTTATCTATGAATTTAAACAACCTTAGAACTGCTGTGTTTATAGATGTGCACTTCACTCTGTAGAATAGTCAGTTTGCTGACAGGTCAAATGTTTGGAGTTTCTATAAGTGGGATTACATTTTGATGCTGAAACTTTCAGATATACTAAAACTTTTGGCATTGGGGTGGGACAGTGAGTGTAAGTGCTTGTGAGTTAAGGGAAATAGATTTAGGGTGTCACATGTGTGCATGTGCACATGAAGTTTGTGTTTTGTTCATAAGGTAAGGTGCAGGGTCAGGGTTAGGGGCAAGGATATGATTAGACTTAGCATATATTACTATGGGGGTAGACCCCCCCACCACCACCATCTGTACTGGCATATGCCAGCCCTAAGCCTTCCACTTGCCTCTATCTACAAACCTCTAACTTACTTCATGAAAACCCATTTTCATAACACCTCCACTATTCTGACAAATTATGTCTGAATTTAGTGGTAGTATATTTGTTAACTGATCAGAAAAGAAACAGGGAAACTATTTGTTTTACAAATGCGATCTGCTCTGTTTTGATCCACTATATGGCCTTGATGTAGTGATCCCACCTTTTTACATGCCTCCTAGTTTATGATGCCTTTGTAGTGCATAGTGTAGAAGTGTTGGCTCCTACCCATCACCACTTTAAGCGTAGTCTGTCCATATGTGTTGATCGATATGATCAATGTGTAGATTGAATGCATGGCATAACAAACTGATATTTCATAAAATATTTTGTATTTTTATCATTATAGAACTGAACTTGTGCCAACAGATACCCAAGACTGTTACAGACTTTTCCAGGTCTGTCCTGTAACTGAGAAGACCCTTACTTGTCAATAGCAAACAGTGTAAATGTTGGCTATGAATGGGACTGGCTATACATAATGAATGATTGGGGGTGACCTTATGATTTATTTGTGGAAATTTTAAAAATATGAAATCATCAGCATGTGCATTGTTACACCTTGAATTTAGGTGCTGGGATAAATGCAGGGAGTTACATCTGGTTCACTGAAAGGAGGTATGGATCTCAGGAGTACTTTGCTGTACAATGCCATAGACTTCAAAATGGTTCATAGGTTCATTGGTTCATAGGTTCATACTAGGCTATCTGCCCTAGGGCATTTATAAGCCTAGCCAGAGTATGTTTGGCTTTCGCCACCCATTTTAAATTAATTTTGCTATGCCCTTTTTCGAGGTTAGTATACTGTGCCTCTGTCTAACAGTGACACAGAAGTGATACCCAGGGTAGACCTACGATCTCCCATCCACTCATCAAGATTCCTCTTGAAGAGAGTCAATGAGGGACTCTGCCTAACCTGGACTGGGATTTTATTCCAGAGTGAAGGGAGCCTCTGGGTTATGAATCTGTCCCTCCAGCATGTCCTATTTATTTCAGTGCTGAGGTTCAAGTCTCGAGCATGTAGCTCGATGGGATTTGGATTTTTTGAGGTGCAGCATGTTCCTTAATTCCGGGTTGGACATGGCTTTATACATCAGGCACAGATCGCCTCTGAACAGGCGGTATGCCACTGAGTAGAGCTGGAGTTTCTTTAACTGGGCAGCATATGGCATCTGTTTGAGCCCTTTGATCCTCTTGGTGAGGTACTTTTGGGGTCTTTCCAGTTGCTGCAGGTGTCTGGTAAGGTACATCCCAAAAGGGGCATTGTACTCAATTATGGGCCTGATGAGGGATGAGTAAAGTGGCACGATGACCTCCCCTGATCTAGATGTGAATCCCTTCATGATTAGGTGGGCTATATAAAATGTTTTTCTAACCACTTTGGCCACGTGGTTGTCAAATGAGAGATTGCTATCAACTTGGGTCCCCAGGTCCCTAATTACTTCTTCTGTACTTAATGGATTACCACCTATGTGATAATTTGTGGGCACTTTGTTTTGCCAAAGGGGATGACTATACACTGTTTGGCGTTTAGCTTGAGGCCATGGCTCTGGCACCAGTTGTCTGTTTCTATGAGGCCCTTTTGGAGGATGCTTGTGTTGGCTGGAGAGTCGATTATGGTGCCCAGTTTGCAGTCATCTGTGAACTTGGTCAGCCACAGTCCTTCTGTGTTGGCCTGTACCTCCGAGAAATATATACTGAACAAGAGAGGTCCCAGGACTGAGCCTTGTGGGATGCCACTTGTAACTGGTTTGGAGTCTGACATGGCTCCAGCAATTCTAACCATGTGGGTTCTGTCCTTGAGCCAGTTTGCAACCCATCTAGTGACATAGGGGTTTATATTTAAGCTGGTGAGCTTATCTATAATGCCCGAGTGGGGTATCGTATCGAAGGCTTTTGTGAGGTCCAGGTAGGCTGTGTGGACCACCTTCCCTTCGTCAATGGCCTTGGTGACTGTTTCAAAGAAGTCGACCAGGTTTAAGAGGCAGGATCTGCCCTTAACAAAGCCGAACTGGGTAGGATTTAGTGTCTGTAGGTCCCCAATATCTTTATTTATGAGGTCCATGATGATCCTTTTCATAGCTTTGCAGACCAAGCTAGTCAGGCTTATAGGGCGATAGTTTCCAGGGTCCGTTGAGGCACCACCTTTGTGGAGAGGGACCACTGTTGCTGTACGCCACTCTTTGGGTACATATCCTGTAGTAAGGCTGAGACTGAACAGTAGTTTTATGTTTGAGTTTAGCTCTTCTTGGAGTTCATGTAGGACGCAGCCCGGGACACCGTCTGGTCCCATTGATGCTGCGTTTTTTGCTTTGGAGAGGGTGGCTCTTACCTGAGCATCTGAGATGTCAGGGGGGCAGCACTCTGCTGGGATAGATATTTGCCCTTTTGGTGGAGAGGGGGGGAGAAGTTTGCACTGAACCTGTCAGATAGGATGTTGGCAATGTCTGTGGGTTCAGTGTATTTTTTGTCATTTTGGACTAATTCTGAGCATATCTGGGAATTCCCACCCAGGTTCCTAACATAACTAAATTGTTTTTGTTAGTGGTAAATTATATTATATAGAAGTAAAATATAATATATATTAAGGTAACATGATATATATTAAGGTAACATGATCTGTAAAAAATATATATATATAGGAATAAAAATAAGGAAAATATAAGTATTTCAAAGCTTCAGTACAGAAAATAGTTTTAGATGAAAAGACAAGCAAAATGTTTTGTCCTGCAGATTACAGAATGGTGGGGTAATAATTGCCTATTATACTTAAAGTTAGCTGATTATTAAGAATTATAAGGCACTATCCATATAGATGAAGCAATCACCTGTTATTTTACTGGATCTCCTTTAATTTGATGAGATAATAAGTATAAATAATGTGCTTTTGTTGTATGCAAAAAAAGTATGGTCTTGAATGAGCAACAACTTTACCAGCTATATAAAATGATTAACACGTCCAGCCTAAAGAAGTAGCAAATTTTATGGACAGAATCTTGGGTTCTATAAATGTTATTGATATCAGCATTGCTTCCTTCTGATGGCAGATTTTGCATTTTTTCACATTGTTCCAAACCGTGCTCTCCAAAAATGTATGACAAAAGTATCATCATCTTTTTTTTAAGAAGCAATATAAAACTGAAAGCTCCAAGGGCAAGTTTCAAATGATAAATATTCTGAATACTTATCAAACTCTTACTGTAATGATCTTTTTTTATTAAAACTCTTCCATCAATCATTTCATTTTCTCAGTTTTCCCTGTGGAAATTTATGGCTAAGGCTTCCAGAAAAAAAATACATGTAATTATGCATTACATTAGGATAAAGAACATTTTAAGTACTGCTACAGCTTTGTTCTACTTGGTACTTTTAACCTATTGCACAAAACAACATGTAAATTGTTCTGTAGATATCAAGGTATTATATATTTCAAGGTCCCATAATTGCAGACTTAAATACTACTTGTAAATATAAATAAGCTTTTATTTTTAGTTAACAGAAATGTCAATAAAAAGCAATTGAGTAACGCATGTTAATTCAGTTGTTTATATGAATGCATTATAGGCAGAAGTTTAAATTCAGATTAATTCAAACGACAGGGGAAAGTTATTCATCTGGAAGTAATTCATAAAATTAACATATTTTAGTATAATCATTAATTTAAAAACATCTAATGTTGAGATATAACTTAAGCATTTTTGGCATGGCTATCCTTACAAAAAAACATATGGGCTATGGAGTGAATTCTAAACATCTATTATTAACTACAGTTAAGTGCTGCTTTTTTGCAAGTTACCATATAACATTTGCATAGCTGAATAACTCACACATTTAGTGCAGTCTTATTAAACATCATTCATGAATTAAGGAAAATAAACTGTAATGAAAATTTAAAGAAAGTGCAATCAATCTGGAAAATTGTTACAACCTCTCTAGCACATCTGCTGAAAGAATGAACTATTTGCTTTTTGTGCATTCCATTTGCCATCTGTGTTACAACATTTTACCTCTTAAAACTGAATGATCATATCAAGCTCAGTTTTCTATTAATCAATGGAGAAACATTTAGAAGTCATAATTTTCATAGCAGATTCAAAATAAATAATTCATTTCTGACATTGTATAATCCTACATGGAATCATCATGTTCTGAAAATAATTCAATCTTTTTAACATTCCAAAAATAAAGCAACATACAACTGTGTAAAAGAACACAATGTAAAGTTAGTCATGAGATAGTATGAGATGTTCACAATATTTTCTTCCAGAATCAAAATTTCTAGTATGTTGTTTGTACCATGTGCTGTTATAAAAAATTTATATCAGACATTAATGAAAATAAACAAGGTTTAATAGTGTCTTGGTATTCAGCCTACAGTCATGTCACAACCTGGTACAACTGATAAAATCATGATGAGCCATATGTTACTGATAATCTGTGTGCCACAGACTGTTTGGGAATTAGTTTTATTTATAATGCTTGTTATTAAAATAGTTCTAATTTATGTACATTGATTTAAAAATATGTTTTATTTATTTATTTTACATTTGTTTACCAGGGAAGTCCAACTGGGTTATGGCCCGTTGTCAGCAGAGGCCTGGGGAGAAAAGCTCCACATAAAAGTTAACAAGACAAATGTTTACTCAAAAGTTTACAGGGCAAATATTTATAGTTTGCAATAAGTAACAACATACTTAACATACAATTTTGACATACAATGAATTGACAGTTATGACAGCAAATAGATACTTCAATATGATTTTGACATAGTGTTCTTTTACCATAGTAATACAATATCTAAAGGGATGTAATAAAACATTTTAGGTTGGTGTCTGCATTATTGTTACAGTAGAGGTGTAGCTAGATAAATTGGAAGTGTCTTATGTGCTAGTGAGGGTAGGTTAGTGGAAAACATAGTTGGTGTGATAAGATTCAAGGAAGAAGAGAGGAGATATAGTAGTATTTCTATTTTCTTATAATGAAGAGATGCTGGAAGGGAGACATGATCGTAAGAGTGTTTTTTTTTTTTTTTTTTTTTTTAATGTGGCTTGTTGCAGGGGTATAGCCATTTATTGATCAGGTATTCTTTTAACGTAATTTTAAATTTTGATGGTTTGGGTGTGTTGAATATTTCTTGTGGCATTGATTTCCAGAATTTTGCAATTTTGTTGGAATATAAAGCCTCACCTTGTCTGTTGTTTGGTTTGCTTACATTTAGTAAGAGTTTGTGAGAGGATCTTAAAGACCGATGGTTGGTTTGCAGTTTAATTAGATTTCTAAGGGCTGGACAGTAGTCTGGGTTGTTTAGAATGGAGCGTGCTAGGACTATTTGGTTGTGAGTGAGGAGAGTAGGATTTCCAACCATTTTTAAGGGTAGTAATGCTGAACAGTGATGTGATGGATGGTAGGTTAGTGGCAAATCTTGTTATTTTGTTATAACATATTTCCAGTTTATTTGGCCTGATTTCCTTAGGTTGGTAAAGACTAGTGATGCATATAGGAGGGAAGTGAGGAGGTGAGTTCTAGAAATGGATTGCCTGGTGGTATCAGATAAGAAGGGTTTGATCCTGTACAGTGACTATAATTTAATGTGGACCTTTTTGATTGTTATTGCTAGGTGCCTGTCAAATTTGAGGTCTCTGTCTATCGCAGCTCCAAAGAGTTTGGTCTCATTGACTGGCTCTATTGTTGTATTGTTTTATGAGTATATTATAAAGGGGGATTGTTGCTATTTTCCTGTTGGTTATGAATAGCATCAGCTTTGTTTTTTGGGGCTTGAGAATGAGTTGACAGTTTGAGAGGTATTTTTCTATGTCTAGGAAGGCTTGTGTTTTTGTAGGAGTTTGAGAAGACAGGAGGCATCTGCATATTGTATTGTGGTTGCATGTTTAGTAGCTGTGGACATTTTATTTGTGAACATGGAGAAAAGGAGTGGGCCAAGTACTGAATCATGAGATATGCCAGTGGAGACTGGTAGGAGAGGGGAAATGTCCATTTGCCATCTAACCACCTGCTCTTGGTTGGATAGATAACTGGCAAGCTAAGATAGGGGAGAGTGAGAGATTTAAGGAAGCTAGTTCATTAATAAGCTTTTGGTGGCACACAGTGTCAAAGGCATTGGACATGTCTAAGAAGATGGAAGCGACAAGTAAGTTGCTCCTGTGGTGGTAGATTCTATCAGCAAAATAAGTAGCTCTGTTGTTGTGCTATGTTTAGGTCTAAAGCCCTGTTCTGATGATGACAGCAGGTTGGATTTCATGGAGTGGCCTAGTAGTTTTCAGTGTATACATTTTCAAGTACTTTTGCTATGGGTGAGAAAATAGCAATAGGTCGATAATTAGTGAGCTTGGCAGAGGTCCCTCCTTTGTGTAGGGGGGTTATGTAGGAGATTTTACAGAGCTTAGGGATATAGTTTTTCAGTTATAGTTCTATCAATAAGGATTGATATGCGGTAAGAGATGATATCTGCAGTGATTTTAAGAAATTCTGTAGGGAGTTGGTCAGCAGCTAGGGATGAGGGTTTGAGTTTAGATAGCTTTTTTTATTGTTGAGGTTTGGATTGGTGTTATGGTGAAAGAGTTTTGGCTGTTTTCAGGGTTTGTCGTAATGGTTAGTGGAGTGTTGGTGTTATTTTTAGTTAGGGATTTTATAGTGTTTATGAAATGAGTATTGAATTGAGATGCTATGCTGTCTGTGGAGTTAATCATTCAATGCCTTTCCTTAATGGAGCCTGCTGGCCCATTAATTCTGTTGAAGTTCTGAAAACAGTAAGACCGAAAGCTCTCAACTTTGGAACAAAGCTTTGGCATGTTACAGCTGGCTTTGAGCTGTTCTTCTGTGCATCGCATAGGTGATGTTTCATTCATTTCTTTGTATATTTGTTTGGGTTCTTAGTACATTAGTCTGTATTTCAGAACCACTTCTTCCAATCTGCTTGCTAAAACATTCCCCATGATCTTAAATATGTGCATTACAAAGTAAAACTGTGTAAAATGTAACTGACTCCATTACTTTTCGAAATTCTTTTAGAAGAACTCTCCCCCTTGTCTACCTCATTGAGATATACGTACTTCTCCAAGCTCTGCACTGATTATATATCCTGCTCATTTATTTATTCATTCATTTATTTATTTATTTACATTTGTTAACAAGGTAGACTCCGACTGGGCAAGAAGCCCATTTTCACCAGAGACCCGGGGAGAAACTCTCCAGAACAGTGCAATCAGTTAACATTTACAAACAAAATTTAACAAAGTTAAAATAAGATAGAACAAGTCATAAAAAATTAACTAAAACAGATGATAAAAAACAAATTTACATATGGGAGAAGCAGTCATTAAGACACCTTGCTACTGAGATAAACTCTTAGGCTTTTTTTTAAATGAGGATAAGTCGGGGTTGTTTTTGGATGTGCTGGGGGAAGAGCATTCCAGACCTTAGCTATTTTATGGGAGTAGAGAGAGTCACCATGATAGTTGTGAGACTGGATAACTTCAAGCATTAGTCTGTGAGATGATCTAAGAGATCTACAGTTAAAGTTTGGTTGAACCAGGGATGAGAGTGCATGGGGTGAAATTTCACCCCCCATGTCTCCCCTTGCTATCACGTACAGCCTTATTAAAATCCATCTAGTTCTACCATTATTTTTCTTTAAGGCCTGTAAGTTGTTGCCTAGTTTTGCCAAGCTAATATCTTTGTCTAGGTCTAAGCTTTTTCTTGATGCTTCTAAGGTATTTTCCCAGTTCCTATACCAGTGCTTGGCCCCTTTCTGAGTGCTGGCCCCCCCCATATTTTTTTTCTTTGGAGATCATCGTAGAACTCTGACAGCTACATGAGTTCACAATAACTCACCATATGTTATTTCATTGAGACAACATGAATTGTAAACAAACCCTTAACTGCATTGTCTACAACTCAGTTACTCATATTTCATAGTGTCAAAACAATGCAAAATGCCTGCATCCTTTAGGGTCAGATTTTTAGCATATCTTACCCTCCGACTAAACTAACTCTGAGGTCAGACAACGTCAGAGAAAAAAATGAAAAAGTTACTTATTTAGCAATTTACATTTTCCCTTTACTGGGGTCACACAACCTGACTGTTAGTACGCAATCACAACCTTCATGAAAAGAATACTCAGTAAAATCCTCCATTGCCAGCCTGCCTGCACATTGAACCAGAAATATCTAATCAATTCCATACAAAATGAAATGAGCTGAAGCACTGGGCAATCATTCCCCTCACTAATTTTCATCTCACTGTCTTCCACTTACCTCTCATTTGTCCACAGTTTCTCTATAACATTTATGTTTCTTCCCTTCCAGCTTTCATACTCGAGAAATTCCATTTTTTTGTACTAGATCTCCACATCTGTTCTCCTAATATCCTCTTTATCAGTTAGTTATTTTACTCATTCTGTCCCTCTTCTCTCTTCCTCTAATCAACATGTTCTCTTTTTGTCGGATACATTTGGTTATTTTTAATTCAGTTCTCCTTCTTTCTCTCACTTCCTCTGTCTCTCTTTATCTCTCATATTGACCGCCTTCCCACTTCTTTCTCTATTACATATCACCACTCTTCTCTCCCAAGCCCTAGTTGTTCATCTCATTAACTTTCAATATCAGCTTAACTTTTCTGTAATTTCCCAATTTTTTTTCATGTCTTGGTCATTTCTTGTTCCATCTGAGTCTCATGTTCTACTTACATTATCCCAGAAGCCACTGGCATGAGGTCTGAGATTCCCATATCTTTTTTATCCTTTTCTCTACTTTCCAACCTCTAGAATTCCTAAGATCATATTCAGTTCCCTTACCTGCATACCTAATTTTCTCAGAAGGATAGCTGTGTCTGCTGTGTGTGTTTCTGCACACATATACATCCATCTTCCTTCACGCAACTCCTCCCACTTGTCTGTCTGTCTTTACTCATACTACTGTCCTTCATCATCTTTTCTATGCTTAAGTTCATCTAGTGTTGCACTAAATTCCCATATAGGTCCATATCTACACATCTTCCATTTTCTCTGGGACAAAAATAGATTAAATAATCCCTTGCAATCGTTATGCAATAGATATAACATTTCCTAGCATTTATCCATCCCTGCCACATAGGTTTGTAGATTAGTAAAGAGCACCTTGCTCTTGTGGGCCATTTTGCGCCTAGCCAATTATCCTGTGTGAGAATCAAATCCTGCACCTTGTATCTGTAAGGTAAACACCTTAGCCACTATGCCAACCTCTCTCCTAACCCATTAACACTGCACTCGTATTTCTGTTAACGCACGTATTCTTTTCTTATGTTCATAGGTTCATAAGTGTGTACTAGGTTAATGACCACCATAGCTTTTTTAAGTCTAGTCATGCATCTAAAATGTCTAACAAGTTTTGGTACCCTTGGTAGTATAAGCAGAGGCTTAGGAAATGTAATATTTATAAGCAGGGGCCTGGGAGGTTAACCATTTACAGGCTGTCTTTGTCCAGTAGAGTCATAGGTGCTAAATGAGGGTTGAATTTCTGATTCCCCATCCAGTTCTCTGGGTTACACTTGAATTAGTTTAGGAAGAAACTCTGCTTCACATGGATGGGGAGCCTGTTCTAGAAAAGGATTAGTCTCTGGGATACAGATCTGTCTCTCTAGCATGTCCTATTTACATAATAGGCAAGGTTTAAGGCTGTAGAATGCATAATTTTAGTCCTGTTTGTTTTGCAGATATGTTGGAGGTCCATCAGAGTGGGGTTCACTGATGTCTTTTATAACAGGCATAGATTTTCCCTCAACAGCCTCTAGGAAACAATTACAGGGATAGGGCTTTGAGGCGGTCTGCACAAGACATATTTTTTATGCCCTGCATTCTTTTAGTAAGGAACTTCTGTGGACATCCCAGTTGTTGGCAGTACCTGACTAGATACATACCAGATAGGGTATTTTACTCAATGACAGGTCAAAGGCTAGATTACTGCCTATGTTTGTCCCCAGGTCCCTGACTACCTGGTCGACACTTAGGTACATGCTGTCAATATGGCAGTTGCCAGACGTTGCTGATTTCCTGATGGATACTATTATGCATTTCTTGACATTTAGGTTTGGTCCATGACTCTGACACCAGCTATTTGCTTGTGTCAGCCCTTCTTGGAAAACATTAATGTATGTGGGGGTTCTATGACTGTTAATAATCATCTGCAAATTCAGTCCGAAGGATGTTGGTCTTGACTTTAAAGAAGTAGATGCCAAAAAAAGAGCAGTCACAGAACTGCTCCCTGAGGGACCCCATTGATTACTGGCCTCTTTCTAGAGCTGGACTCCCTAATTCTAACTTCCCGAGTCCTGTCTGTTAACCAGCTGGCTATACTGGGAAACATAATGGTTTATACTTAACCTCTTGAGTTTGTCTACAATACCCAGGTGGAGTATCATGTCAAATGTCTTTACCAGATCAAGGTAGGCAGTGTGAACCATTTTGCCCTCATCCATTGCTTTGGTGACCTTATGAAAGAAGACTAACAGCATGAGTGGGTGTGACTTACCTTGGCAAAACAAAACTGGGTTGGGTCCAGTGTCTGGAAGTTTTCTATGTCATTATTGATCATTTCCATGATAATTCTTTCATTGTCTTTCTATATAAGACTAGTGAAACATATGAGTCTGTAGTTTCCACAGTCCATACATGGCCTGCCTTTGTGCAGAGGGATGATGGTTGACATCTCTCCATTTGTGAGGCAAAAAGCCTGTTTGGAGACTAAGGTTAAATAGTAATTCTAGAGGTCCTGATAGATTGCGTTTCAAACAATTTAGAAGGCAGCTTTAGATATTGCAAGAATCCAACAATGCAGTGTTCTTGGCCTTTGACAGAGTATTGTGGATCCTCTGAAATAACATAGACAGCCATCATTCCTCTCATATGTTCCACTTCCAGTGTCTGATACTCTCTCATCTACAATTTTTGAGTCTCTAATTTCTTTAATTGTCATCCTTGTTTCCCATATGGTCTCCACTTTTCCAATATCCATTTCTAACTATTATTTTCTTTGCAATGGGATTAGAAATCTCTTCCATGTTGCATGTATGGATAACCTTGTTCTTTTACTTATATCCATCCATCTATCCATCCTCAACCCCTATTCCCATTTTTTATGCACACGTGGTCATGGTATCACTTCAACAGAGACAATCATTCTTTCTCTCTCTCTCTGTATATATATAAATATATATATATATATATATATATATATATATATATATATATATATATATATATATATATATATATATATATATATATATATATATATATATATATATATATATATATATATATATATTTTGGAAGCTGGAACTTTCAAAACTTCAGTCTTCAATAAAAAAAAAATAAAAAAAAATGTTTTTATGTTTATGCAGGGGGAAAGCCCCCCCTGCACACCCAGACACCCTGCTAATTAAATATATTCCCCAGGATTCACGAATCCTCCGTGTAAGACTAAATAAGTCTTACTCGGAAACTGCAGTTGAACGGTATGACGTCAGCGTGCCATGCATATTCATAAGGGCACGCTGACTCTACTCCAAGTCTAACATGGACCATGCAGGAAGGCAAGGGGCGTGTCTGGCTGTCGAGCAGTCCAAAGGTCCATGCCCCTGTAAGTGTCTGAATTGTGAAATGTCAACACACATGAGCTAGTCCGCTCAAATGTCTACATACCCAACACTACACTCCCTCTCATTGTAACCCCCCAGTACAGTTATAAAATGTAAAACTTTTATTTTTTTTTTATCATTCCCGATATAGCTGCCCGTATTTGCGCATGTGTGAGCGGGTGTGCCCATTGCTTAGCTGCAGTTAGCAATTCCGACATCGAAGAGCATAATAAGAATTGTTTATGCAAATTAAGCCAAATAGCAATAGCATAGTGGTAGAGCCTTTGCACAAAGAGAAGGCATTAACGGTTCGAGTCCCACCACTCCCCTTTCTATGTTTAAATTAGTATATGAAATAATTCCTGACATATATGAATAAAATTTTACTAAAATGCATTGAAATGGCCTATGTATCAGTGAACAAAATGTATATATATATATAAATATAAGAAGGATCCTGACATATAATTGCCTGTAGCTAAGCAGCGCTTTACCCAGCACAATATAGTTGCCCATAGCTAAGCATTGCTTTACCCAGTGCAATATAGTTTCCCATAGCTAAGCAGCGCTTTACCTAGCACAATAGGTTTGTGCGGAGCTGCGCACCATAGGGCAACATGGGGCAACATAGAGCAAAGTCACCTAAAAAAGCCACACCCACAAGCCTGTCTGGACAGTAGTAAAATAAAAAGCAATGACTAGGTTCGAACCCGGGACACTGTGCACCATGATCAAATTACTGAACCACTAAGCCATGACAGCTTTGGATAAACATGCAGTGTTAACATACATATACTTATAAATGGAAGATTAACCATTGCTAAGCATGTCTGTAGTCAGCCGAGAAATTTCAAAAATGGCCAATCACAAAAAAGTGCGGGAAATGCGGCATATTTAAGCTCCATAGGCAGGAATAATCATCATAACTGATTGTAGCTCCCATCTGCAGTCAGAATGTCTGGTGCTGGAGAGGGTAGTCGCTTTCAAGTGCAATGCGGGGGCATCAAGGAGTCAAAATACATGGTTTGGCTCCTTGTCCACTGTCATGAGTCAAGACTCCTGCAGGGCCAGTTCCAAGGGATGGGGTACAAAGCAGAGACTTGGAACTGGTTAGCTCATGATCTCACCAGTGCCACAGGCGTCCCTCAGACTGGTGAGCAGGTCCGTCACCACCATGCAGACCTGAAGAGATAGAAGCAGGACCTACTGAACCAATGGATCCAGGAGGCCCGTGACATGCAAGATGCCCCACTACTGAGTAGGTAACCATGGAATGAAGTATGTAAGACATGCTAATTTAGTCTATATAATGGATAGGTATGTCTCAATATCCCTTCATTTACTTCACAGCTGCAGGAGTCCGTGCTGCGAGTCAGCAAGCCTATGCAGATAGGTTGCTAAGGCTGCGCCACCAGGCAAGTTAGTAATTATTCTGCATGTATTGTTATATAAAATAGGTGAGAGAGGCTGAAAAAAAGTGTTGTAGCCCAATAATAAAGCCATAAAATGCCCTGAATAATTCCTCTGCATGTACTGTTATATAAAATAAGTCAGAGAGCCAGAAAAAGAGTGTAGTAACCCATTAAAAAAGGTAAAATAAGTCCGGGATAATATCTCTGCATGTA
This sequence comes from Protopterus annectens, assembly GCF_019279795.1. NCBI lineage: Eukaryota > Metazoa > Chordata > Ceratodontiformes > Protopteridae > Protopterus > Protopterus annectens. Next base: position 1,326,062,247 of record NC_056746.1, read on the forward strand.
CTGTTATATAACATAAGTGAGCGAGCCTGAAAAAGAGTGTTGTAACCTATTAATAAAGGTATAATACATCTTGAATAAGTCTTCTGTATGCACTGTAATATCAAATAAATGAGAGAGCCTGTAGAAAAGTATATAATGTAATTAATAAAGGTATAATACTTGGAGTGTGTCTGTATCATTTACTTTGAAATGTTGTTGTACCCTTGCATTATATATATAGTGCTGTTGTATTAAGTGCTGTCAACCCACAGTTGGGCAGTCCCATATAAAGTGGATGAAGGAAGTGCCAATAGTTGTGAAGCATATATACAGTCCTCAACAGTTGGTTATTGGCTGGCATGCATAGATAAATCTGGCACATGAGTAGCTTGTTAATGTGTACCCCAGAAATGTGAGTGTGCTACATGAAATGTAGGTTTCTGTAAAAATATAACTGAAAATGTCACGTGAACACATCCAGATATGTAGATATATAAATATACATAAAATATATAAGTATGTAGCAGTAACATCTGCATCTTGGACAGTTAGTATGTCAGATATAGGTCAGGTATATCAAGAATTAGCCAAACACATTACACAACCTAATGCACGTTGCCTAGTGTAATAATACATGTAGGGGATATACACCTCCAGTCCAATAGGATTGTAGTGTAGACTAAAAGTACTCATAAGATGTTAATGGAGGTATCTTTTTACACCCTACTGTATGTGCATAAACAATGCAATTCCACAACTCAATGGGTATGTCTAATCTCACAACATTTGTTGGGACATATGTCCTATTGTTCTATAAATATCTGCATGAACTTTGATGCATGTGCCCTGTTCAAACACCCCAATCTTGGTGGCCTGTTGCCACCAATCATCCCAGCATGCTGTTGGAATGTCCACTGTCATTCAGTATATGCATGTGTTATGCTTGCTGTTCAACTGTTGGAACCTTGGTGTGTTGGGTTAATGGGAATATTACTGCATGCTGTTACAACTAATTTGGAATGCTGTTGTCTATGTTGTAATTAAACACACCTAAACACAGAACGTATGGGAAGGCCGGTCCCAGCGGACCCACCTGTCTCTCCTCAGCTGGCGATTGCACCTGGCACCAGCAGGTCAGGTGCCCAGCCTGGGCTCTCCTCCTCCATTGGTCCTGTGCCACCGAAGGGTTTGGGCTGTGGTGCATAGGGAGATCCAGCGTTCAGTCGCTGATCCTCTACACCAGCTTGAGGCGAGAGTGGCACGACTCACGGGTGAGCCTGCCCCTCCTACGCAGCCCCCCAGCACAGCCACCCTCGGGGCTGTGAAGGTGCAGTGGTGACTGCCCATGGGTGTGGATCTCAGTTCCACTGTTACCATCTGTGGGCTCATGGGCTTGCGATTTCCAAACATCCGTCTCCATCAATTGTGTACACCCACCCCATGTGTCATATTCCACCCCTGTATGCATCTTGTTTGTCTTGTCTGTTTACCTCCCCAACCTACCACCCCAAATATACCTACTTCCTCTACCTCACTTTCCACTCTCACCTGAAAAAAAAAGGGCAATCTGTTCCCACAAAAAAATTACGCCCCATACATAGCTGCCCATTTCACACACATGTCCGCTCGACATGTAAACTGATAATTATAATTGGCAGTACAACATACTCTGTTGTCCTCACCCCTCTCTCAGGGGTGGAAGGCTTCAAATTTCACTCCAAATTTCTAACATATGCACAGCTGTTGCTGGTAAAGAAATGGTCAGCTATGGACCTTCCCTACACCCATCCTGCACATCCCAAGCTGGTTTTCCTACTGTCTTTCCCTCTTTGCACCCCCTTTTTCACCACTTTCCTATCTCCCCATTTTCTTTTCTTTCAAAGAAATTAGCGTGGGGGTTAGCGGGAGTAAGCACTTTTAAGCAGTAGTAAGTGGGTTTGCGCGAGTGTGCGCATGTGTGCGCATAGCTAAGTATTGCTAAGCGTCGTGCAAATCCGTGCAAACCCGCGCAAACCCATGCAAACCCGCTTACAACTGCTTAAAAGTGCCTTAGTCACTTTGTATGTCAGGGACCTTGTTCTGCTCAGTAGCAAAATAAAACACCTCTGTCAGTCTCGAACCCAGACCTTGAACACACTAGACTGCATGAAGTACCACTAAGCCACAGCAGATATACAATGACTTGGTGCTGAAATAAATATATCATGCATTACAATGTGTGAATGTAAAGGAAAAATAGGAAGGCCATAACACAAAGCTTGTTCTATGGATCTTTACCAGCAATTGTTGTGGAATTGCATTACATGAGTGTGATAAGAGAAGCAGTCATTCTAGCAGCAAATAATGTTATAGAGGCACTTTACAACCCCCACATAGTATCATAGCAGGACAAACACTGGCATATCTGATTAGGGCAGAGGCCATACTTCCTAACTGTGACTACTTTTCAGGGATGTCCCTGATTGTGAAACATATTTCAGCTGTATCCCTCTGAATCCCTCTGAAAAGTACTGACATCAGTCAGAAAGGTGGGGTATTACACAATGAATACTGACAATAATAACAGTAGACACCGTCTGTACTTCATAAAAGGTGTACTAATCCATATGCACTGCTTCAATCAAGTGTACATTTACTGTCTCTATTATGTGTAAGGTGTACCTCATTTTTAACTACCTATCCCTGACTCCATACAAAGATGTATCTGAGTGTTTCATAGGCCTGACAGAGGCACAAACACACAGGCATGTCAACTATTCTGCTGTTACACACTCTGCAAATAGCTTTGGTAGGACTTCCACAAGCATACCCTTATGTAGGAGTACAACACAGAAATACCAAAGGATGTAGCCATGTACTGGTAGCAACTGACTGTAACAATGCCACTGTACCAGTGCTGAAAACACATGTGGGTTGCACCGACAAAGAATAACAGTGTAACATCTGGCTACCATCTAGATAGGTTCACAGTTGGGAACTATGCAGACAGACCACCTGCCTTGATAAATTAGCAGGTACACACCAATCCTTTAAGTCCAGTAAGATAAAATTCACACAATAATACATAATGCTATCTGTATGTCTGCACCCCCCTCACAATTAAAATATACTTGTGTGTTTAGGGTCTACCAAGGATGTAGGTAGGCATACTCAGTACTGGAATTGCCCAGTTTTCCTGAGAATTCTGTGTTAATGTCAACAATAAAAAACACAAACCCTGCAGAAGTGAGTACATTAATATTCACAGTATAGCAGTTCACAAACAGTTCATGTGCCAAAAGAATACTTCCCAATAACTACTTTTGTATGGCAGTCAATTATATAAGTAGAAAAGAAACTACATACTCACATATATGTTGTGTAAGCATTTGTAGGGGTGAGTTAAACTCTACACTGATAGCTCTGTACTGGAAGTGGCAAGAGTCAGGTATGAGTTCAACATGTACATCACTGTCTACACCTCTAGCTTCATATATAAGAAGTATACCAACCTTCTGACTTACACAACAGTGTCCACAGCAAACAAGCATGGGCCCCACTTTGGAAATCTGGAAGGGCTACGCCTACATACCTTAGCAATTTATAGCACTGGATTGCTATGACAGTGAGTACTGCAATTACCACACAGCAGGCTGTATGCATTTACCAAATGCTGGGCACCAATTGGTGCAGAGAGCATCACATGCACATGCGCAGATACCTATAAAAGCAGACTGTACTTGCTATCCCCACATGCGATCATTACATTGCACGTGTTAGAGACTATATAACTCCTGGAGAGTAGTGAAAAAAAATTATTACTTAATAAAAAAAATATTTAATTAAGTAAAAATATATATACATAATTACTAACCAAAAATATTAATTAAGAAAAAAAAAATAATGAATTACCAAAATAAAAATTAAGTAAAAAAACTTTACTTAATTAATAAAAAAAATAAATAAATAAAAAGTTGTCAAAGCATACACAGACGGATCTGAAAGTGACAAACAGGTATGTAACAGATATGTAGTTACCGGCAAGTAGTAAATGTTTATGAAGAGTACTGTACATACTCTGAAACATGCATATGTGGCAGCCATAGGTATGTATGCACTGATGCCATGCATAACTACTGCCATGGACAAATTAGTGTGTAGCTGTGTGCAGTGGGACATAACTGTGTCATATGCAGCTCAGCATTATATGTCAAACATCTGATCATGTTATCTATGTTCTGTACAGTACTGCGTATAATAGCAGTTTGGGGGAGTAGTGCAAACACCTATATAAACTTGGATGTGACAGAGTAAGACATGCATGATAGTCATATAATGTGTAGCTTAGCATTGGCAACTGCTGTACCAGGCTAGTATAATAATGTAGCATTTGCAGCTATATATACTCCCTGTAATATTACTGTATGCACACGTGACAACTGTTCATGTTGTAGCAAGGCCCAACAGGTCATCCGTGAGGTATACAGACTTACAACAGTGTGGACCTTGTGTGTGTATGGCACACACATATGGAGAGATGTTTATGTGTCTGATATATTAGCATCTTAACATGTGCATAGAGCAAGGGACATACTGCAACTGTTTGCGAAGGGTGGACATTTATATGTTGGTGCAGGTTGTTATGTGCATATTTTTATGTAGCTTGTAGTGTGTGGCAAACAAGACAGCATACAGTGCTGGCATATGGCATGTGGTGTTTAAACGCTGTGGGTATGATTTGTTAGGTTTTTAGTCTTCCAGACAGGGGGTCCTGCTAATGATACATGGGCTGAGAATACCTTCCATGCATTCTGCACAAGACTGTGCAATATTATTACATAACTGTATCCCTCTCAACCTTTGCATAATTGATATTCCCACCATGAAATGTGGACTGTATATGTGCCTATATGTATATCTATATGTACACCAATGGATGTTTATATGTACGCTCAAGCTCAATGTTGTAAATGTATTGCCATACCTTTTGTTAAAAACCCTGTACCCATGAACTACCACATAGGTGGTAGTCTACTCAACACCAAAAATGTAATAAGAGACCATGGGACACATATGGACAGTAGTGCCCCTTTTGATAATCACAGTGCCACACTAGTCATGTAAACTGTGTATGGTCCACATGTCATCAGAAAAGGTGTGTCATCCATGGAAAAAGAGGTCAGTGTTCCACTCTACTCATCAGTCATAAAACCCATCATAGAGTACAATGGCCCTGTTGGTATGTACCTCAGAAGACATCTACAGCAACTGTAGACGCCAGACACATACCTCACAAAGAGTATTACCAGACTCAAACAGATGCCCTATGCAGACTGTCTTACAAAACCACAGCTACACTGTGTCACATACCACCTACCCAGAGGCAACCTCTGCCTAACATACAAAGCTATGCCAAACCCACAGGTGTTGGACATGCTACATATAAACAGATTAAAATCCATACAAGCTATACACTGTACTGATTTAAACCTTGTAACGTCAAAAAGCAGAATATGCTGGAGTGGTGTATTCTCAGACACATACCATACTCTGGAACTAACTACCTATCAATAGCAAATAAAGGTCCTCATTAGCAGTCGTCATGAATAATCATGATGATTGGATTTGAGATAGGAAATACAACCCAGGAATCACCTCTGTGGCTCTGCATGACAGGGGCACATGAACTTAAATCACATGGGTGTTGAAGAGCAGGGTACCGTATTGCTAGACTTCCATAGGCCCTACAGCTAATAGCCTATTAGCTACCTAGGACCTGATACACACACGAATGTACTTGTTGCATTACTTGCTATGTGAGGTTGACTGAGTGTGATGGTGAATGTGTAGGTGAATGTGTCAAAGTTGTTTATATGTCTGATAGCCTAGTGGGAAACTGTTTATATCATGGTATGTAGTGTTGTAGCTCTGATCCCAGCAAAAGATATGTATGGTATTGCTAGGCAGGAAAAGCAGTATGGCATATGGTGTGACGTAGTCCCATGGTGTTGACTGGAGAGCGCCATTGTAGGCTAATGCAGTACATGTATGGTTATTGATTGTTAACACTAGTGAATACAAATCCCATATGAACTGTAGTACTACCTGAAGCTGTAGGCCTAAACAGCACAGTATGGTGTATACCCACATTGCTTGGAAACATTGTTTTGTTTGTTACCTGTAGTCTTCACACATTACATACCTCAGGCATAACGTTTTGTAAGTGCTGACACACAGTAATGTATGGTACACAGGTAAAACTCATCTGGGTTGCCATACCTTTGTGTCTTGTAGGTATGTCTGGGTATGCCTGTAACATGGCCTTGGTAGTATGTGTGTCACAGGATATAAGTGCATATCTCACAACATGTATAGTGTAGTACAGCAGTATGCCACCTATATTGATGAATGTGCACATATGTTACTTAGGGGGTTGCTATCAACAAGTAGTGTGGTGTACTGGTAGTACTGTAACCGTACTTTACATTCATTTCATGGATGAAGTATGTCTGTATGCATTAGCTTCATATATACCTTCTGTGGCTAGGTGGTGCATTGTGTCACATACAGTGTGCCATGTACTGTTGTATAGTCTTACATACTGGTTTCTCTTTGTTGCTGTGCAGAACATGGTTTACTATATAGAACGTGCCAGGCACTGTCAGGCAGTTGTGGGCTCAGCACTGATATGTGGTATTAAAAGTGTGTATCTACTGACAGCCACTAGGTTGCTATATATGGCATTTCATTGATATCTGTACTCTAGAATATTAAGTGTGCCACATGACTTACTCACAATTATTGTTTTATTGTCTTCCAGGGACATGTCTCACCATCGAAACCCTGCGTATTCCGCTGAAGAGGAAGAAATAATAATATCCACCCTAGTACAATATCACACCCTGCTATTCTCCAGAACCAGCCAGGACCAGCATGAGTGCACTGCACTGTGGCAAGATGTTGTCCGTCGGGTTAATGACATAGGCATGCATAACCGGACTTATGAGCAGGTACGCCATCACTGCAGTGATTTAATTAGACATGTCCAGCAGCATGCCTCTGATGTCCGCAGACAACAGCTTGCCACAGGTGGTGGTGCAGCATTACATCCACCCCTCACCAGAGTGGAGGAGCTGCTCCTCAGCGTGGTGGCTCCTGGCCAACCACTACAACAGACATGTGTCATCATGGTGGCCGGAGTCACCCAGCAAGTTGATTCAGAGCATGCAGGTAACATGGCATATCTGTAAACTACTGCTAGCTCGATTGTTAGAACATGCAAATGTCAGATGTGTACTGTGTATTTAGAAGATGTGGAGCCTGGTGTTGTGCAATACTGATAATTTGGAACATAATCTGTATACCTGTGACTGTCAACGATTGTACTACTGTAAAATTGCAAACTCACAGCAGCAATGCCATAGTTGTTGATACTGACAAACTGTCTCATATCCTTGTAGGTCTCTCTGGTGTGACAGCAAGACAGCAGACCCATGCTGGTGAGTGTTCTATATTTAATATAGCAAATAACATGTGCATGTCATAGGTGAGTTGTAGGCCATATACACATGTAAAACACCTACACATAATGCATGCTGTGCATGTTTTCTGTGGGACTATGCACATTCCAGTAACATGAGTAGCTGCCTCAAACACATGCAATACACAGAGCATCCCAAACAATTGTGGTACACTGTAGTGGACATTGTATAGGCAGAGTCAATACACATGCACACAACATACACCACTTTGTCATACACAGTAAGTGTTCATATGATACACATGGCGTATTTAGACACCTGCTGTAAGGTCAGACTCCAGTATGCCAAATTTCATCCACACAGCACACATACTATACCTGAGGGGTAGAGGCCTATAATGGGGTGGTGCAACACTCTTCAACACACAACACTTTCATGTTAGGCAATGCTCCCTATTGAACACCTTACATACCCATGTAACAACTGCCTGTGAAATGGTTAATGTAGCCACAGTGCTGCAGTTCAGGTACAGCAAGATAGTTGCCAGTGTGGCACACATTGGTGGCCTTGAGTGACCACATGATGCTGCCTGATTATGGCACATGGTACTACACTACATCCAGTTACAGTAACTACAGTACTACACATAGCATTCATTGCTATACACCTGAAGGTTGTGTGTATTCAGCCATGGTATGTATACCTGTGAGTGATGGTGCTCAGGGCATTATAAAGCATTTAATACTTGCACAGCAATGTTGTGTCCATGTACACATTCTGTTCCAGGGTGAGGCCAATCATTGAACAACACACATGCATCAAATACGTGTATACTGTTATTAACAAGGACTCTTTACACTCGCACTGCATGCTGTTGAGCAACACACATCCTGCATGCTGACATGTGTGATAGGACTCTTTGGCTTCTGATACTGTACTCCACCATCAACCACTAATTAGTATGCTCTGGATTGCTGTTGGTGTGTGTGTGTGTGTGTGTGTGTGTGTGTGTGTGTGTGTGTGTGTGTGTGTGTGTGTGTGTGTGTTGTGTGTGTGTGTGTGTTCATTTGTTCATGTGTGTATGTGTTCATGTGTGCATATGTGTATGTGTTCATGTGTGCATGTGTGCATGTGTGCATGTGTTCATGTGTTCATGTGTGCATGTGTGCATGTGTTCACGTGTTCACGTGTTCATGTCTGCATGTGTTCATGTGTGCATGTGTGCATGTGTGCAAACATCATGTACAGATTGTAAAGTGTGTTTCCTGTCTTCCTCTCACAGGTGCTGAGGTTGGGTTGGTTGAGTGCAGCAGGAAACCTAAAGTCACTGCCACAAATAGTGGAAATGATGATACATGTGTTGTGGCACAGGCAGGTTTGACAAGGTCTGTTGTTGGGCCGCCAATCGACAGTACACAGCTTTCCACCCCATCTATGCGCACATTCATACTGCCAATACATCCCTCATCACCAATGGCCTTAGCTGAGGGACAGCATACAGTAGGCATTGACCAGGATAGTGTGGTATCTATGGCACATGCATCCCCTCACAGCAGCCATACCCAGATTCTTGGAACTGTACCACATAGGCAGATGTCCAGGGGTTCTTGTGGGAGCACTGCTGGTTGTAATGCCCCTGGCAGACATGCCCCCACAGGTCTTACAACCTTAGGTATGTTCCGGGCTGTAATGCAGGCACAGGCATGTATGGAACGGTACACCAGACAGGGACTAAGGGTGCAAAGGACCCATAACACCGCTATCAATGACAGTATCCGTGACCTTGCCGGTGCCATCCGTAATTACAATGAGGTCATTGATAGACATTGGGGGGAGACATTAGATGCCCTCCGCAATGTCATGTCCATGTGCCAGGACAGTGCGGGATGGTTGAGATGTCGACATGGACGGCTGGTAGTCATCGCAGACAACCCACAAGTCACAGCCACTCCCGTAGTGGCAGTACCAGCCCCAGCAATGTTGGGGCTGGGCTGTCAATAGACCGTCCTAGAAGACCACATGCACATGGTTCTGGACAGTCCCAGCAGGGACATGGGTCCAGTCGTCATACCTCTGCCTCTGATGATAGTACCCAGTCTGGCTTAGTACCTGATACTGTCTGTAGCACCCCTGCCAGGCACAGGTACTGTGTCCGTGGCCAGAGACGGTGTTCTGTACAGCCTGGCAGGTACAGTCTGCAGATGTCCCACAACCTCCCATATATGGCAGCCATATGGTGGAACTGTGTGCATGCAGACACACACACATAAACCAAACACCTAGGGCTAACACATACACACACACATTACATCAACATTGGCCCATGCTGTACTGTTGTCCCTCACACACACACACACACACACACACACACACACACACACACACACACACACACACACACACACACACACACACACACACACACACACACACACACACACATACATGTCGATTGGATGGGTCAATGTCGGGCTCTGGCAAACCAACAACACACCCTGTGCATATGATGAAACTGTTCCACCTCCTGTCATCTGTAACATTGATGCAGGAACAGGCTAACATGGTACTGATGCACAGGGTGACTTTGTAGCAGTGTAACAATGTTAGCATGTTGTCAACAGTAAAGTGTAATGATATCCTTGTAGGTACATCTGAGCAGGCATGACGCATTAAAGCTATGATTGTCAATGTAGTATTGTTTACACCACTGTTAATTCCAAAAATGTATTGTCCGCCCATGTGTCACTTGGCTGATGTGTGTAGTTTTGCCAGCATGTGTTAGTGAGTGGACAGTACGTGTGTGATGTGTGAAGTACAGATTTGCAAGTGTACATTTGTGAACATGGTGGAGGTGCACTGTCTGCATTTACGTGCATAGTGGACACATGGGAAGGGTGCTATGCCCTGTATTACACAGTGTTAACATTTCATAGTTTCTATTGGTGGTCAGTATGCATTTTACTACACATATGTTTTAACTTGGGTACACATGTGTGTATGACATGGTTTGACACTATGCTGTGTGTGATACTGTTAAAATCTGTCATTGGTTTGCATTCTGGTAGTATACACAACCTCAACAGCCTGACTATAACCAATCGTTAGATGATGTCTTGACAACTGACACACAGATGTAGGAAACTCAGTAACATTTGGATCCTTCTGGTACTATACTATACCAGTAACCAGTGGTATTGACTGCCACCCATTCCTGGGACCACTCCTATTTGACATATAGCCCTCTTAGGTACAAGCAAACACACTAGGGATATGTCCATCCACATCTGGAAATGCATACAGTGGCCTACAATGCATTCTCCAGATGTGACACTTATCCTCCACAAGGGTATCATACAGACAGATACCTGTTGTCCAACCCAAGCTGTAAAGCTATAGGCCAACTATAGCATAGTCATCCACATTTACTAAACATAGTATCCCGACAGTTCCACATAAGTAGTAGCCCCAACATGTAGAACGGGTACCAATGTGTACATACAGGCAAGTGTTATGTCATCTGTCCTTTGGTATTCACATTTCCAAAGGTATTCTGACGTCCCTCAGTGTATCACATAAGCAATAAGGGGTCTGTATGCATATCCACAAAGGTTGTTGTACACCTATAATGAATGTCCATTATTGACAGACTGTGTTGCATTTGAACATGTCTGAAATATACCCCAGGCATGAACCCTCACTCACATTATTCTATAGAAACTGTCATGGGTGTGCGTGACACAGATGACCTAGGCCACAGATCACTACAGTGGCTGGCCTTGTCACAAACATACATATGTGACCTAAGGTCTGAGAAGCAGCAGCACAACCTGTCAAAGGTAACAGATGTATTCATGTAGAATGCCGGCTTCACACCTATGAACTAATTGAGGTCACATGTACATATATGTATTTGCTGCACAGATACCTGAAGTGTGCAATGCACATACTGTGGTTATACTGATATGTCATACAGTAGTAAAAGCAAAACCCACAACACATTGACCAACAGTGTCACACACACACTCAGCAATTGCAGGATTCAAACCCCTATCTAACTATGTTATGATACTAGAGAAGTACGCATTAACACAACGCACTATATGCTTTAGTGGGATTTTTCAATTCCACTGCTATATTTGTAGGATGCTGACATCATCAGACTTGCCAAAGATGAATATACCACTTTTAAGGTGTTTTCCTAGTCTCCAAAAAGGGCACTCCTCTCAAAGGAAATCACACCCCTCCCACACATAGCAATTGCAAGATTCAAACCCTTACCTAACTATGTCATGATACTAGAAAAGTATGCATTAACACAACGCACTATATGCTTTACTGGGAGTTTTAATTTCCACTGCTATATTTGTAGGATACTGACATCATCAGACTTGCCAAAGATGAATATACCACTTTTAAGGTGTTTGCCTAGTCTCCAAAAAGGGCACTCCTCTCAAAGGAAACCACACAGAAATGCACACCCCCCCCCAACACACACAGCAATTGCAGAATTCAAACCCCTATCTAACTATGTTATGATACTAGAAAAGTATGCATTAACACGACGCGCTATATGCTTTATTGGAAGTTTTAATTTCCACTGCTATATTTGTAGGATACTGACATCATCAGACTTGCCAAAGATGAATATACCACTTTTAAGGTGTTTGCCTAGTCTCCAAAAAGGGCACTCCTCTCAAAGGAAACCACACAGAAACGCACACCCCCCCACACACACAGCAATTGCAGAATTCAAACCCCTATCTAACTATGTTATGATACTAGAAAAGTATGCATTAACACGACGCGCTATATGCTTTATTGGAAGTTTTAATTTCCACTGCTATATTTGTAGGATGCTGACATCATCAGACTTGCCAAAGATGAATATACCACTTTTAAGGTGTTTTCCTAGTCTCCAAAAAGGGCACTCCTCTCAAAGGAAATCACACAGAAACACACACACAACAATTGCAGGATTTAAACCCCTACCTAACTATGTTATGATACTAGAGAAGTATGCATTAACATAACGCGCTATATGCTTTACGGGGAGTTTTCATTTCCACTGCTATATTTATAGGATGCTGACATCATCAGACTTGCCAAAGATGAATATACCACTTTTAAGGTGTTTTCCTAGACTCCAAAAAGGGCACTCCTCTCAAAATAAATCACACAGAAATACACTCCCCCATACAAGCAGCAATTGCAGGCTTCAAACCCCTACCTAACTATGTTATGATACTAGAGAAGTATGCATTAACACGACACACTATATGCTTTACTGGGAGTTTGCATTTCCACTGCTATATTTGTAGGATGCTGACATCATCAGACTTGCCAAAGATGAATATACCACTTTTAAGGTGGTTTCCTAGTCTCCAAATAGGGCACTCCTCTCAAAGGAAATCACACAAAAAAATACACCCCCCACACACTCAGCAATTGCAGGATTCAAACCCCTATCTAACTATGTTATGATATTAGAGACATACACATGAACACAATGCCCTATATGCTTTACTGGGCATTTTCATTTCTCCTGCTATTTTTGTGGGATGCTGACATCATCAGACTACGCATGGTAATGTGTGTGCACTTTGTTTTATGCAATCCCAGGACTGAGCCATGGGGACAGCAGGTGTTACCAGCTGGAACAGGACTCCACAATTCTTACCTTGTGTGATCTATCTGTGGCCCAGTTGCCAATCCATCAGATGACTATACATATTTATGCACAGGTTGTTGATTTTGTGGATATGACATGTGTCTGGGATGTTGGAAAAGGTCTATTCAAAGTCTATGTGGGACGTGTGTAGCTCATTTCATTGATGTATGTCCTGGGTGACTGCCTTGCAAACGGTCTAGCAGGTTTGGGAACGTGATCTGCCCATGACCAAACCAAAGTTCCATAACCTGGATTGGATAATGTTTGGAGTGCACATTGTTTATTGGTGATACTGATTGCAGGTTTTTAATCTTCTTTGCTTTTCTACTTTCTACGAACAACCTACATATCTGTAGTACATATTTGATTATGACAGGGTTCCAATATATTATATATGTGCCTGTTTTCATATAACTGTGTGCACAAGGCAGGATTGGTGAATAGTGAGAGGTTCCTGGGTTAACACATGCAACTGCCAGATATGTGTGGCCCACTGCTGTACTCAGACATGGCCTAAGTGTGTGAGCATGCCTAGTTTGACCTTTCAGCATGTTGTTGCCTGAAATTTGCCTCATTTATTCAAGTGTGTGAGCATGCCCAGTGTGATCTTTCAGCATGTTGCTGTCTGAGGTTCACTACATTTGTTGACGTGTGTGAACACGCCCAATATTAACATTTATATTATATGTGTGTTGACAATCGAGTTGTATTTTTACTGCATGGCTCACCTTTGTGTCATAAATGTACAGGGATTATGCTGTGCCTGCAGGGTTTCCATGAGACATTTTGCATAGACTTATCAACATTTCTTCATACAGGCTGACCAGTGAAGTGCTGTCATGGTTTAGTGGTTCAGTACTGTGACTATAGTGCACAGTATCCTGGGTTTGAGGACTGTAACTGCATTTTTTTTTCATACTGGGCAGACCAGACTGCTTAAGGACCAGTAAAGCAAATATGAGCATGTTTACCTGCTTTTGCTCAGCTATGCCCAACTTTGCCCGAACTTGCCCAACATTGCTCAACGTTAATCAACATTGCTGAACGTTGCCCAATATTGCTCAACATTGCCCAAATTTGTGCTAGTTAGTGCGTGCAATTTTGTTTACATATACTAAATAGTGGTAATAGCTGTTTAGCACTGCTTTATATTGCTTAAAACATGGCAATCATGCCTCAGGTGGTGTTGCAGGGCTGCCTATGTCGGATGCACATAGTACACTCTCTATACATGTTTGGAAACAGGTAGTGTCAAGTTAGGCATCCCTTTTACTATATGTGCGAGTCAGAGAGAGGAATCATTTCCAGGGTTCCTACTGAGCCAGTGTATGTGCTATGCGTTGCTTCTTTGCCAAGGCCAAGGCATACTGGGCATGCCTCCTTCTGCCTACTGGGGCAGGCTCAGGTTGTTCGTCCTCCGAGTCACGCTCTACGTGTGATGGCCTTGGCAATGGTGGGGGGCTGTTTGGCCTGGCCCTATGCTGCTCCTGCTGCAGCTGTTGTCACAGGATCATATTATGTAGCATAGCACATACCATGACTATTTGGGTACATGTAGTTGGTGAGTACTGCAAGGCTCCACCAGATGTGTCCAGGCACCAGAACCGTGACTTGAGCAGCCCAAACACACGCTCGATTACATTTCATGTTTGTGCGTGTGCCTCATTATTGCATTCCTGTTTGGGTGTGTGTGCATTTCTGATGGGTGTCATCAGCCATGGCTCCAGTGCGTATCCAGCATCCCCCACTAGGTGACCATGAGGGATGTCCCCATTGGCAAATGTCTGGTACAGCTGCGTCAGATGCCAGATATGGGAATCGTGGTAGCTTCCAGTGCAGCCAGCACACATATTCAGTATTATGCCCTGGGCATCACACACAAACTGGCAGTTGATGGAGGGGAAGCCCTTGCGGTTAAAGTATGCCCTACCCTGCTCACCAGCTGGTGCTTTGATTCATATGTGCGTGAAGTCTATTGCACCCACTACCTCAGGGTATTCCACAATTTGCTGGAAAAGACACATATTGCTGGCCAATACCTCATGGGAATTGGGGAAATATACATGATCACCGACATGTGCTGACATGGCATCCAGGAACTGGTGCAGTACCCTGGATGCTGATGCCTGTGAAATCCCCATCATATCACCAGCTGGTCTCTGGAAGGTACCTGTTGCTAGTATTCTTAAGCCAACACATACCTTGGTTTCCACTGGGTTGGGTTCCCCTCTGTCAGTTCTGTGTGTGAGGCGTGGCCTGCACAGCTCTACAATTTGCTGCATGAGGTCTCTGTCCACTCTATAGCACTCCACTATCTCCAGCTCATGTAGCCCCTGGTAGCTTACCCTGGGCCTGTACACTCTTCTCCATCTCCTCACTGTGGGTTACTCAGCAGCATTCGCATTGTCACCACCCTTAGCATGTTGCATATGTCTCCTTATAACAGCAATGGCAGCCCCTAACATATTTTTTTGTCTCAGTAAAGCTTTTTAAGTTTTCACTTCCCTTAGTATACTGCAGTGTTGCAGTGTCTCTGAGAAAAACATGGTGGAACATTGATTGCAGAGTTATAAGTGCTGGGCTGGGCTGGGCTAGTGTACTGCCTGTGTAATTGCATCATTCTGATTATTTTCACCTGCTAGCTCTGCTAGTTCTCCTTGGTTAACTTCCTACTATTTGTTGTGCTTCCTTTTCCCTTTCTGTTTCCACAGGAGGCAGCACCACACAAACACGCGTACACCAGCTGACATGCGTGCACACGGGTTTCCACAACCTAACATTTGCTTACTCCTGCTTAAACGCATGCACACAGGCGCAAATGTGCTTACACAGATTTCAACAACCTTACACTTGCTTACTCCGGCTTAAACGTGTGCACACAGGCGCACACATGCTCACACAGTCTTACTCTGATTTACAGGCGCGCACCCATGCGCAAACACATTGCAGACACTTTTACAAGAAACTTTAGTGATATCCACGGCATGCACCTTCAATTTCTTGGCTTTAGCTAGGATACCTGTTGACACGCCTCTTCCAGTGATCTGTAACTGACAGCAAACACATGCCACTCTGCTCAAATGAGCTTACATTCTTTCATACATACCTCCCCTCAAGATGTCACCTATCTTCTACTCTGATACTCACCTTATCCTACTCTTACACTCCACAGACCTGGCTCATATGCCATGTAAAACTGGGGTTCACTATCCTTATCCTCATTTGCATAGGATTGCTTACTAATGCTTGGTTACATCTCTTAGACTGAGCTTCCCCCCTTAGCAACCTCTACTCAGTAGCCATGTTGTCTTCAGCCTGCCGTTCACTTGCATGGTAGATTAATATTATGAATTAAATCCCTATTTGTGGCTTTTATTTTTTGTTTTTCTGGTTTTTAGTGCGCCGCACGTTTGCGTGGTGCT